>NC_051063.1:135439724-135654724 GCF_004664715.2 Peromyscus leucopus | reverse complement strand
AGTGGCACCTCTAAATTACTGAAAAAAAAAAAAAAGGAAAAACTGTCAATTTCTACTTTTATAACCAGATTAATTATATTTTAACACTTAAGATGTTTTCAAACTTAAAACAGGTGAAAGACATAATTTTCATCAAATTACAGAATGCTTCTCACTGAGAATAAATATAATTCCAGACAGAAACTTAAATCTGTGTTAAATATAATGGAAACTTGAAAACAAAGCTAAATACAAACAAAGCAGTTTCCTTTTCCTTAAAGATTTATTTTTTTAATCATGTGCATATATGTATGTAATTATGGGTTTTTGTGTGTGAGTTAATGCCCTTATATAGTCCAAAGGAGGTGTCAGATTTTCTAGATACAGGCAGCTATGAGCCTCCCATCCTGGGTAGTAAAAATAAAACTGTCATCTTCTGCAAAGATGCACTTTTCAGCACTGAAACATATCTCTAGCCTCCTGAGAAGGCACTTACCTTACTTTTAATCTCTTTAAAGGATAATTTAATACAAAAATAAAAATAATATTTTGGGGGTCTAAAACATAATACTGAAAATGTAGAGAACAAAGTATATTATTTCAAAGACCCTATATTTTACAAAATATAATTTGAGGGTAAATTGTGTTTAGTTTAAAATGTGTATTATAAATTCAGTGGAGGAAATTAGAAAAAAATTGAAAAATACGATGTAACATGAATCTTCAAAGTTCTTATTAATAAAATCAAACCTGAAGCCAGGTATTGGGGTGATGCTGGAAGATCAGAGAAGCAGAACAAGCCACAGCTACCTTACCTTGCCAGTTCCTCAGCTGGCCCTGTTTCCTCAGACTGGAAGTCTCTCAGTCCTCATCCAGAACGAATCTCAGCTGAACTGCTGCTCAGAATCCTGAAAGCTTAACCAACCAAATGCTTAACCAGGCCAAATTGCTTCTAGTTTCTGTTCTTCACGCCTTATATATCTTTCTGCTTTCTGACTCACTCCCTGGAATTAAAGGCTCACTTTCTGGGATTAAAGGCATTTGTCACCATGCCTGGCTGTTTCCAATGTGGCCTTGAACTCACAGAGATCCTGAGGGATTTCTGCCTCTGGAATGCTAGGATTAAAGGCGTGTGTACCACCATTTTCTAGCCTTTGTATCTAGTGGCTGTTTTGTCTCTGACCCCAGATAAGTTTATTAGGGTGCACAATATTTTGGGGAACACAATACCACCACAATAAGCAGTAATAGTCATCACGTGTAATTACAAATTTCTTGTTTATTTATCTTGCCATTTTTTATTCTTCTTTTGTGTGTGTGTGTGTGTGTGTGTGTGTGTGTGTGTGTGTGTGTGTGTATGTGTGTGTGTGTGTGAGATATGGTCATATTAGTCTTCCTGCTTCAACTCCTCTCATAGCCTCTATAACTCATCCCTCTCCTAATTTCATGTCTTTTTATTTTTAGAGGTCTGTTGCATCCAACTAGCACTTCCCATGTGTGCATGTGTGGAGCCATCCATTGAAGCATGAGACACCTACCAGTGGCCACATTCTCAAAGAATGATTCTCTCCTCCCCAGCAGCTGTCAGCCACCAGTAGTTTCTCAGTAAGAGGTGGAGTCTGAAGCTTATCCACTCCATCTTTGTGGAATTTTGGATGTCTTAAATTTGTTCAGGTCTTGTGTAAGTTACTACATCTGCTGTGCATTTATGAGTGCTATACCCCTGCTGTGTTGAGAAGACAGCATCCTATTTGTCCATATTAGTCATTGAGTCTTGATGGGGGTGGGGATTGATAATGATGTTTCATTCAGGGCTGAACTCTCAGTCTCTTATCAGTGCTTTGACCAGTTATGTATCTATGTATTGACAGCAGCTCAATACAAAAAGAAATTTCTCTAACCCAGGGTGACAGCACAGGTCTAGGAATATAAAGATAAGTATTTAGAAAGCAAGTTGGCTACATGACCATTTAGTAAAATCATAATAGTGAGTTAGATACTTGGACCTCTGACCTTGTCAGACTTTTGACCAGGATTACAGTAGCAGGCATAAAATTCCCTCCTTTATGACATACCTCAAATCCAATCAGGAAGTGATTTGTTATCCCATAATAATCATGTCACTAGTTCATCAGTGAGCACATCCAGAAGGGCAGGCTGGGATTGTATCGTGCAGGGTCTAACACTGGGTAAGACCATTGATTTTTTTCCCCCCCAGCAGCCTGCATAGCACCTTCTGGACCTATGAAGCTAGGAAGGACCTATGAAGCCAACAGGGAGAAAGTTCCCAGGCCAATGTGAGATTGATTTCTCTATTGATTTCAGCAATAGGGTATTACCATGTAGATATGGTGAGTAATCCAGGACAATGGCAATAGCCTGTGTTGTTTTAGAGACCTCAGGGGCCTCACCGATCATTAACTGGTCAGAATCTATCCCATATTGTACACTGTAATTTTCATTTCATAAACCCCTGTCTTCTGAAAGTGGCATTTTCCACCCGTGCAGAGGAACTCCATTTGAAATTATTTTCTAACGTATATTTTGAAATTCACTTATTAAATAGTGGATTTCCATAAGGCTTTTTCTTACACCCTTAGTTTAGTTTAGCCTGCCTAATACCTCCTCCTCTTCCCACTACCTCAACCTCCACCTCCACTTAGTCCCTTAACTCTTAGTATTTCCCATTCAAGGAACTAAAGAAATAAAAACCCAATTAAAAATAGGCTAGGGAAAAAGAAAATACAAATGACTAGGAAACACTTTAAAAGGTGCACATTAAAGCTACTTTAAGATTCTATCTTTCTCCAGTCAAGATGGGATCATCAGGAATACAAATGACAATGAACTCTGGCTTGGACGGGGCTAATGGGAACCCTTATACACCGCTTGTGGGAGTGCAAACTCTTGCAGCCACTTTGGGAATGAGTCTAGAGGTTTTACAAAAATACAGAAAATGATTTACTGTAAGAACTCACTATACCACTCCTGCACATATACCTAGTGGACTTTATATCCTACTATAGAGGCACATACACATCCATGTTCATTGTTGTGATGCTCACAAGGTTTGGAAAATGAATCAAACTTAGATGTACATCAACAGATGAATGGAAAAAAACTGTGGTATGTTCATGCAATGGGCTGTTACTCAGTGGTAAAGAAAAACTACATTTGTAAGCAAAGCTATGGAGCTGGAAAAGAAATAAATAAATGTATTCTGAGTGAAGTAACTCAAGCCCAGAATGACGAAAGCTTTATGTTCTCTCTCATCTGCAGCTCCTGGCTTCAAATCTTCTGTTCTGTGTGTTTAACTTGGAGCACAAGTGAAAGCCAAGAAACTAGGAGGTTGACATTGGTGATGGGGTACAAGAAGGGAATGAATAGAGGAATAGAGGATAAATAGAAGTAGAATTCTGTAGGTGAAAATGCTTAAGCAGGAAGAGATAGAAGCATATAAAATGAATGAGGGAGTTGGAGAAAGAGCCAACACAAAGAAAGCATGAATAAAAAAGCAATATGGAGGCCTACCATCTCACAACCCAATTAAAAATCCTAAGTTTTTAATAGTAGAATACAGGTTTTACTTCTCATAACTTATGCCCTAAATTTTAGTCTCAATAGTTTAGTTGATCCCCTAAGCCCTGTAAAATTTAAGTACAGTCACTTAAAATAATGCCTCAAATATTCCACTGCCAGCTATTTAGTCCACAAAACAACGTATAAATGGCAATACACATGCATTGTAACTCTTGATGGTGACAAACCAAATCACCTTAAAAAGATCTCTCTAGACACCGTTACTGCAAAATTGCTATTCAGATCCTGTATGGAAAGCAAATTTTAGTTACTTGTGTCTTAGTCATGCACCTGATTTGAAAAATGGGTAATTAGAATAGTATAGGTCAACAAAGAGGATAAAGTTGACAAAGACCAAGGCATGACAATGCTATAAATGAAATGTAAATCATGTACGTGAAGTAACAGAGAAAAGCAACTGGCCCTGATGTAGATCCTCTCATCATGAAAGAGAGTCTAGACCCACAGCAAGACAGACATGGTAAGGAAATTGACCTTGTGAAGAAGAAGAGAATGATGCCCTGGGAGAAGTGATGATAAATTCTTCACACTGAAAGACCCATGAAGATATCCTAGAGCTTTGAATACATGAAGTATGAATGCTGAAAGCTGTTCCAAACATAGAGACTAGGACAATTTGCTCATCCAAAGAACAGATGTTCACTCCACATTGCAATTTACATTGTAAGAAAAATTGAAGATCATGAAACAATTAATATTATCCCATTGGCTGTTAAAGGTGTCTTAGGATTACATGGCCATTTTACAGACCTGTGAAAAGGTAGATGCTGCTTATGGCTGACTACAAAGCAGACAAACAAATAGAGAAAATGGCCAAGAATACATGTACTAATTTTTAACTAGTCAAGTGATAGATTTCAAAACAAATCTATCAGTAGTCTCCCCAAATATCAGAATTCTAACCTCTTAATTTAAAAGCACATGTCTATTGAAAACAAGTAGCATGTATCTTTGCTTTGTTGGTCAGGAGTATCCCAGAGACTCTCCAAACAGTATAGACTGTTGCTGCTGCCCTTGATTGCCTCCTAGTAGTTGAAAGTAAGACTGAAGATCTAGCACATTTCAGACGCAGGACCTAGAAGAAGCATCTCTTCCATGAGGACTGGCTCCCGTAGCAGCAAAAGGTGCAGTGCAAGCTGCCAAGGGAGAAAAGCAATTAACAGTCCTACTCAGACATAAATTCTACGAACCACCAAACAAAAAGCTTGATATCTCCAAGGATACAGTAGTGACGCTTTTACATGGGGTTAACCAACAGCTGTGTCATTGGAGTGAAGATCTGCTCAATAGGAGAGAATCTATGCCTGGTGTTGTAAATCTGGTAAACCCAGTCAACCACCTGTAGCTGGACAAGTTATAATCGACAGAGGAAAACCCACCTTTGCCATTTTCCTAAATCGGTACAATTTCTAGCTGTAGAATAAATTCTCCCCCCTCAAAAAGAGACAACAAATTGTACCCAGGTCAAACAGGAAAGACATAAATGGTAAGATTAGCAGGAAATAAGATTGAAAAGGGAAATAATTGAATAAAACAGATTAAAATAAAAACCAGTAGAAGGTAAGGAGGATCTGAAGGGGATAGAAGAAAAGAAAAAAACATGATAAAAATACATTGTATACTTTTTTCAGTATAGAAAAAGTAAAAGCTAGTGCATGCAAAAGAGCAACAGTGTTGGTCATTGTATACTGTAGTGTTCATCCAACTACTATCCATTTGCAAAATCCAGCCCACTGTGTATTTAGGAAGTTTTATCAGAACACAACCATACCCATTTGTTTGTTAAGTTTTCAACTGCATGGAAGAGTATCTCAGATAATCACCAATGGCACATACAAAAACATGCCAAGTATGCCCCTTTACCAAAACATTTGCCAAGTTCTCTCTTCATCTTATTCAAAGAATGAAGAAAGAAAATAGAAACTAAATAGATTTTCAATATGATGAATTTTGTAATAAAGGAACTCACTTCATATCCTATAGACATTAAAGTATAATGAAGGTATAAAATAAATAGCTTTGTATAAAAAAAAACTCAACATTCTTAAAAGATACAAATAACAGAAGTTCCCAAAAGAGGAAATAAATAAGCTGAATAACTATGATCCATTAAATAAATTCAAACTGTGACTCAAATCTTTCCCATCAAAGACATTTGCAGACCCTGATTGCTTCACGAGGGACCTATGCTGAACATTTAAGGAAAGAATGATATTATTTCCACATAAACTTTCACAGAAAACAGAAAAGGATAAAAACATTTACCAAGACATTTTACGGATGCCAGAGTTATCATGAGATTAAAATAGAGGCATGGCAAGAAAGAATTCTGTTCCTCATGGTGCTGGGAAAAGTATCAGCCACAAAGATATTAGGAAATTGAATACATCAAGATACAAACACATGATGCGTTTTTGGCCAAGGGAGTTTATTCCAGTGATAGAAATATGGTTCAACAGTAGAAAATCAAGCTAATTCATTATATTAAAAGGGAAAAATGATGCAATCATCTCAATAAATGGAGGGCAAACCTCCAGCAAAATTTGACATCTATTAATGAGTAAAACTCTCAGCAAAATAAGAGAGCAAAAAAATCTCTTTCAGTGTGGGAAAGTTCATCTACAAGGTAACCCATGGCAAACAGCACACTGGCCATGATGATGACTTTTCCCCTCATTATAAAAGAGGCAAAGGCATCACTGTCACCAGTCTGACAATGTCACCACTCTTACACTATTTCTGCTACTGTAAGAAGGAGGGGCTCTGGGTGGGAAATGTACATAGACTGCTGCAAATAAAATCAAGTGCTCTGCATTCACATGGTAACAACTGTCTACGTAGAAAATTCCTAGAGGTCTTCCAACCAACCTTCAAAGAAAAAAACAAATTCAACAAATCCATATGATAGAAGTTCAATAAAAAAAATCAATTCTATTTTACTACACTAAGATGAATAATTGAAATTAATTTAAATGTGTTTTTTTATAATAGTACTGGAAACCTAACATAGTTGGTCATAAATCTAAGGAAAACATTTACACGCAATTATTATCTTGGAAGGCACAGACAGGAGGAGAATCAGGTAAGCCTAAACAAGCTTTAAGATGCTGTGCTCACTGAGCAGATGATTCAATGTTGTTAAAAGGTCAATTCCTCTGAAACTGATCTGTAGATTTGAGCAATTACAATCAAAACCCCAGCAAGAGCTTTCACTGAGATGTACAAGCACGTTTTAAAATTTATACACAATGACAAAGTAACTGTAAAATACAGGTTTTTTCCTTCTTCATGCTCTATTCTGTATATTCTGTAGAGAGAAAAAGACATACAAGTAAATACTCGACCTGATCTTCAGATTTCCAGCAGAACTTTGTTAATTAAGACAGCATTATTCTAACATGTGAGTCGTTCAACAGAGAAAAGAGCTGACCATGAGACCCAGACAAATGCAGTCACCTGATTTTTTGACAATGATGCAAAACCAAATCAATGGATAACAAGTGATACTGGTATGATATGAAAACAAGAAATGGGTACTACTTCACTGGGTGAAGCGCTTGTGGGACTGACCTTTAATTCCCAGAATCCATGTGGAAAAGAAAAGTCATGTGTGGTTAGTATATGTTTGCAATCGAAGCATTGTAGAAATAGAGAAATGTAGATGCCTGGGGTTCACTTGCCACTTACCCTAGTTTTCTAGGCCAATGAAAGACTGTCTCAAAAAAGGTACAAGATGCCTGTTAAATGATATCCAAGATAAGTCGCTGAGCTCTGCACAAATGCCCACACCAAGGCATATTCACACATGCTCAAGCACATACACACACACACACACACACACACACACACACACACACACACACACACTCACTCACTCACTCACACACTATACAGACAACAAAAAATGGTTAGGATAGTAGACAGAAAAAAAAGAAAGTGACTTAAAACATAAAGTCTCTGTAAGAAAACATCAGAGAAATCCTTTGTAACATTGAATTGCTGCATGGAATCTTAAATATAATACCAAAAAAATGACTGAGAAAAGAAAAAAATGACAAGATGGACTGCATCAAAACTGTGCGTGCTTGTTTTTCAGAATATGAAAAGATGAACCACAGACTGAAAGAAGCTCTCTGTTTACAAAATGCATGTTTGACAACAGACCTTTTTTTCAGAATATATGAAGAATTATCACGATCTAATAAAAGAACAGCATGTTTTTAAAGATGAATCAAAGATATCGAACAGGCATATCAAATATGATAAGTGAATGACATACTGCTGTGAGTAGCTGGCAGGAGCAATGGAAAGGAGGGGGACCTGAATCTGCTTCACAATTTGAAAGAGATTTGATTTCGTCATGTTGGGGAAACCGCAGGGGAACAGCTTCTTCCATGGCAGAGAACATGTGAGGTACCTTCAACTTTTACCATGCTCCTGTCAGCCAGTCTCCAACTCAGAAAACCCCACAGCCTTCAAATCGGCACCACAAGCTGGGATTTAAGTGAAGTGAAAACCATCAGTACATCTAACAGGGAGGGGAGAATCAGCATCTCTTCACTATTAGCTAACGAAGATCACCCGGCCTACTTTTAGGACAATAGAAGTGGGAACCACCGTTTAGGTGTGTATTGGTAGACTGGGAGGAGGAGGCTTTAGATAGCTGCAGTTATTTCACACCAGAGAGTGTGACTAGGGCTTCCTAGTCAAGGACTGCAGTGGATCAGAAATGCAGGGGGAGGAAAGGAAAAGCCCAGAGTGAACAGTCAACTATTTCTATGACCTTGATGATAGAGATGACATCTCAGATGTTTATGTATGCCAGCATTCATCAAAAGGTCCACAGTAAACATGTACAATCTTTGCCTATAAATTATATCACAGTGAGTCTTTTTTTAATATCATGCCCATTTATTAATACAACAGTAGTAGGTTTCTCTTGAGAGCCAATGAGCTTGCCAGTTGTGGGATTTGACTAGGTTACAGCACCTGGTATGAACATCTCTTGTAGAATAAGGATAAAATCCATTCAGAATGCAGTTGGTTACCCCCTATATTAGTTATTTTCAGTTGCTGTGATAAAATTCCACGACTAGAAGCGACTCAAGGAGTTTATTTTGACTTACGCTCCATCATGATACCAAAAGCATGACAATAGGCTGAGGAAACAAACCAGTAAAAGCAGGAAGCTGGCTGTTGCCCTTTACAGAAAGCAGAGACAGAGAACAGGAAGGAAGGCCAGAGTATAAAACCTCCAACCCACCCCCATGATGTTTTTCCTCCAACAGACTCCACCTCTTAAAGGTTACATAATCTTCCCAAGCAAAGGCATCAGCAGGGGACCAAGTGTTAAAACATGTGAACTCCTGGGGGACAATTTGCATTCAAATCACCATAGCACACTAGCAGGCTCCCCTTGTCTGGAAGGTTGGTCTTATAGACACAGGGTTCACAGTTCAGAAAGACAGAGGGTGGCTTTTCTCCCCCAGCAGTCTTTGAAGTACCTTCCAGCAAGCACTGAGAAAGCATGGAAGTGAGCATGAAGGAAAATTAAGTCTCTCTCTCTCTCTCAATCTCTCTCTATCTCTTTCTTTCTCTCCCTCTCTCCCTCTCTCTCTCTCTCTCTCTCTCTCTCTCTCTCTCTCTCTCTCTCTCTCTTTCACACACACACACACACACACACACCCTAGATTTTCAGCCCCATAAGTCATATGAATTTCAGTATTATTTTGTAAGAGAAAAATAATGGATTTCAAATAAATTGGAGGAGAAAATCAACAACTTGAAAGAATTTTTCAAAGAATTGTAATAACAAAACTACTCATTTTTTAAGCCCTGAAAATATACCCACCAGCAAAACAATTAATTTTGAGAAAAGTGTATGACAGCCCATCTTGTGTAAGTTCGATATTTATCACGTTTCTTTAAATACCAAGTCAAAAAAAAAACTATTATTAAACTGTCAAATTGGCAAATCTATTGAGATCTTGCTTGTGGTTGACATATTGTGCACCCCAATAAACTTATCTGGGGGTCAGAGAACAGAACAGCCATAATATAGACATAGAGGTTAGGCAGTAGTAGCACACACCTTTAATCCTAGCATTCCAGAGGCAGAGATCTGCCTGGATCTCTGTGAGTTCAAGGCCACACTGGAAACAGCCAGGCTTGGTAACAACAGCCTTTAATCCCAGGAAGTAATGGTAAAAAGCAGAAAGGTATATTATGCATGAAAACCAGGAACTAGGCTGGTTAAGCTTTCAGGCTTTGAGCAGCAGTTCATCTGAGATTCATTCTGGATGAGGACTCAAAGGCTTCCAGTCTGAGGAAACAGGATCAGCTGAGGAATTGGTGAGGCGAGGAAGCTGTGGCTTGTTCTGCTTCTCTGATCTTCGAGCGTTCACCCCAATACCTGGCTTCAGGTTTGATTTTACTAATAAGACCTTCTAACAATTCGTGCTACACTTGCTTGTATTTATGTTGAGTGCCTGCCATGAGCATCACAAGAGTGGTAAAGTCCAATTCCTGCTCTTAATTAAGCAGCTCATGTCCTCAACAGAAAAACAAGTTAAGAAATGTTGAGCAATAAATATTCAATGGTTAAAAAAAAATTGGACTTAAAAATAGCAGTGAATATTCTAGCAAAAAATGCCCAGTATGTGAATTGTGGACTATGGGGGCCGCACAGTGAGATGACATCAGAGGTTGGGATCCTCTGTGTGCTGGACTAGGCTTGGAAGGTTTCTTAATAAATATAGGATACAGTTTCAGTGCAATGAAGAGGGTGGCCCACATGAGTACATAATCTACATGGAAGACAGTTCTTCACCTTAACTCAAGGAGAAATCTCATCATTTCATTTGAGAAATAGAGCTTTGAGTGAGAATAGCCAAAATTAGCTATTTTTTCCAAAACAGTCATTATAAAGCCCCAGAAAAAAATTCTATAGAATTTTCTAGCCATAGATTCTTTTATTAAACTACAAAATGGACTAGTATCTCATCCAGGAATTTTGCCTCCCTGGATGTTCCTACCTGGGTAGAAGTGACAGCCTACCACTACCTCTGATCTCAGATTTGTAAAGTCCACAAAGAACCTGGACAATGGCGACTAACATCATGGAATGAACCATAGCTGTTTGCACTGAAGCCCACTTTTCACTGAACGTTGTCCTGGATAAACAATCCTTGGACCATTGTCCAGGGTAGATAGATCAAAGCCATGTTCACTGTGGATTCTTTCATACAAAAACATTTTGGTTTGTACTGTGACTGAGGTGTATATCTCTGATATAGCTTACCTTTGTATCATTCTTTTAATTCCTCCGAAACCAATGGAAAATGCCCTTTGGATTCAGATTGTCTGTTTGCAACAATCCATTTGCCTACCTTTACAGAGACACCCAAGGGACACAAGGTTCTATTGTGACTGGTATTTTTAGAGCAACAGTCTGGGTGGGGCTCCAACAACTCACCAAAGCTAGGATGGACCACCTGTCCTTAATGAGTCAAACACAGCAATAAGGAATCATAACAAATCAAAGAGAGGGTTTTATTCAATATGATCAGATAGTGAAACATAACAGATAGAAGAGTCAAGCAGTCCTGGTCAACATTGATCCTGCCCATCACTGCCTCTGTAGTGTTGACTGAAAGGTGGCCCAATAAACTGTTAATCTTTTAATAGCTGAAGTTGAATCTCACTCTCCTGGCTAATTGTATCATCTTGGAAGATGACATCTCCTGGGAGCTTTTGATTTTCATGTGATTCAAGGTGACTCAAGAAGAAGTGCTAAGGACAGTACGTCTACGTCTTTGTCCAAAGTATAGCCACAGAATTAAGGCAGAGATCCCAGGCTTCCATCCTGCTGATGGTATCTTTATGAGTCCAAGGGAGGAGCCTTGTAGCAAACTTCTCTTAGCAGCTTCTCAGTGTCTATCTCACTATTGGAAACCCCAGCTTCTCCCAGAAGGTAGTCGAGGTCTGTGCCTCAAAGCCAACAAATTGGACCACACTATCCAAGTCCAGGTGAAACCAAGTTGAAGGACAGAGCTCACTAATTTGTGAGAAAGGATATCAAATCTCATCAGTAGGCTTAGTGGCACTGTTAAAGGCAGTGGCTATACATTTATCCTCATCTCTGCTTCAACAGGGCAAATGACAGAAACTACCCCCATGGACTTCACACTCAGGGAGGATAAGAAATTGCTTGCAAAACTGCTAACATTGCTAAGAAATAAAAAAAGAACCTAAAGTAATTGAGTTATTAGTCACTATGAGAAGTAGTCAACAAAATCACTCAGGAAACATATGATCATTAGAAGGGCTCTCCCTCCTTTGTAACATTCTGTTTTGGGAACCGAAGAAGGGCCAGACAAGTGGGTTGTTATAGCATAGGCTGGACAAGACTCATTGTTAATGCCATACACAGTTTGACTTTTTTTTTTTCTGTATGTTATGTTACACTGATGTCTTAGCCAAACAAAACCTTGTGGACTAAGCAGACCCATTCTTAAAACTTAGAAATAAGAGATCAGCTTGAAAACATAGCTTTTATATGCAAACTAACCTCTACCCACACTTCCTCTATGCAGCCCTTGCAGTCCAGGAAGCAATATTCCTCTGTAGCCAGAAGTTTTCTTGTGTCTCACCCAGTCCGCAGTCGCTCAGACCCAAGTAAACACACAGAGGCTTATATTAATTAAAACTGCCTGGCCATTAGCTCAGACTTACTAGTAACTAGTTCTTACACTTAAACTCAGTTCATTTTTGTTAATCTATATGTTGCCACTTTTTCCATGGCTTTACATGCTACCTTTACATATTGCTCCCTAGACGATGGGCTGGCGTCTCCTAACTCAGCCTTCCTTTTCCTGGAATTCTCCTTGTCTACTTATCCCACCTATACTTCCTGCCTGGTTACTGGCCAATCAGCATTTTATAAACCAGTGTGCAAAAGCATTACCCCACAGCATTCCTCCACCTGTATTTTTCAGGACCATGTATCTGGAAGCTTTCCCGTATTACTCAAACTGGCCATTCTCAAACTGTTTTCCCACCCTGACTTACTATTTCAGAAGAAAGGTAATGAAGGATTCTCATCAGATTTCCCTTCACTTATGCTTCCTTTCTCTTGTGCATCTCCAGGCTTTGGTAAGGCACTGCATGGCTAGATAGGCCTCTTGTAGATGTCTAGGAAATTGGTGTATTATAAACCTCATTGTTCTAAGGCTCTCCCAGGTCTTTTTGTAATCCACAACTAAGGACTGTCATTAAAGATAAAAAAGAGTGTGAAAACCCTGGAGTCTATGGGTACCACTAAAAGAGAAGCAAGCAGAAGGATCCCCTCCCCTCCTCCTGCCCATCCTGTCTCTAAGCTAACCTTTGCAAGGGCCCTTGGGAAGTATCAATGAAAGAAACAATTCTCTCTCCAGAGGAATAAACGATGTAAAAGATGGTGAGAGACTGTGTTTGCTTGCTTGTTTGTATGTTTATATCCAGCACAGCTTGGACTTGTACTACCCTCACATCACCTTCTCAGGGGCTGCCTGTTCAGATTCCAATCTCTCATAGTTTGTTTTACTTTCTAGGCTTTCTTTTGAAAAATGGTGGAAGAATCATAACCCAGTGGCTCTTACTTGGTATGTGTGTGTGTGGTTACAAAGCCAATGGCATGTGGATGACACAAAGTTCTGCTGCCAGCTCAAGTGGCACCCAATGCACCTCGGATATCACAGCCACACCAGCCACTGAGTGCCTACCTGGTTGAACACAATGAAACAAATCCGGGACGACAATTTCTTTAGGTGGTTCAGCACACACTGGTGCTGTTTGCTGTAGGAAAACCCTTTTAGGGTCTTAGAGCTTTACTTTATGGTTGTACCTTTGAGCCAGTGATGGTAGAATCTGGCCACTTCCAGAAATGCCCTCCAGGAATCTTTCCTATTGTCTTTACACAAAGTATTTAATGTCCTTTTAATGTCCCTAACCTCTTCATCAGAAACATTCCCTTGGGTCCCTAACAACATAGAAGCATTGCTTTGCATGGAAAAGAACAAACCCATCATGCCTTCAAATTTTTCTTCGTACTTCACATGCTCACTATAAACCTGGCTAAGAGCAGCTAGCAATGGATGTACCACAATCTGAATGCTGGATTGACTTGGAATTTCTTCTCCTATATTATTTAGTTGTTCACAACTAGAAATAGCCTTCCTTTTCCTAGATGAAGCCTCACAAGCAGAGCTTTTACTTTCCATAGTCCTATCAGTGTTCTGAGTTCTCACCAAAGTCATCTATCAAAATAAGCTTACATCATTCTATATGTATTTTTAGTACACATCTCGAAATTCTCAGATCCTCTTGCAAACTAGTTTCAAAGATTTAAGAACTTCATTGTTAGGTAGTGAGAGCGAAAACCCTACATTATCGGTACCAAGTTTTGCTTCTGTGATCCCATACTACATTAGCGACTACATTAAAAGAGCTATATTGTTCCTGACTTTAGATGTTCCATGGCATCATGGTGGGGAGGGCAGAACAAAATGACTTATGTAACAGCAGCCTGGAAGCACAATGCAAGGGTAATAGGAAGTGATGAGGCAAAACTACCTTCTAAAGTCACGTCCCTGACACCCTGTCCCTACAACTAAGCCATAATGCCACCATTCCACTACTTCTGGGCAATCTATTTAAATTCTGAATCCATCAATGGGTTACTGTTTGATCATAGTCTCGTGATCTAATAGTCTCTGGAAACATTCTCACAGACACACCCAGAGGTGTGATTTGGTTTCTCAGTTACATCTAGGTAATAGTTCTCTATCATGAGAAATCTCTACTCTTGCTGCCCCTAGGACAGTGCTTCAGAAGGTAGTAAGCTGCTTTTGAGTACATAAAAAGCTATGTGACTTCAAAAGTACAGACACTGCTGTAAAACACTGCTAGCTCAGGGTTACTGAACAATTTCTATATCCCTCCAAACACACTTACGTACATAGCCTTGCTTTTTACTCAGCTATGGTACTTCTCCAAAAAGATGGTGGAGGCTTAAGATTTGTGGTTCCTCTAGTCTCTGTGGAGAGAATTTGGTCCTTGCACTCACCTGCTATCTATTTCCACCCAAGAGAAATGCTGACCTGTCTGTATCTATAATGTATAGGATTCAACTTCCCCCTCTCTTATTTTAAAATTTAGGATTGTATTTTTTTGCCTGTCAACCTTCACTCTTCTGATTACAAAGATTCCTCCAAGGTTAGGGTTAATGGTTCTAAGATTTGGACAAGTTCTGTTAGCACCCTGGGATGCATTCTTTTGCACTGGAAATTTATATTTCTTTAAGCAGATAAAAGCTCCTTTACTTCTCCCTCATATATCTTAAGTAGTCAATTGCATTTTTAGATTTTTTTCCCCTGCTTTTAGCAGTGGAAAGCCCAGCTGAGCTGCAAAAAAAAGCTCCAGAAGAAAATATGTTAGCAACGTATCTTTCTGCCTCTGCCCACCTATTACAATTACATGCCCAGCCAGGAAATAGACTTAACACCCCTCCTTTTATGAAATCTTTAAAGGCCTTTGGTTAAGCTTAATATTTTTCTGTGTTTCCACTCACCCTAACCTTAAAATTCATGACATAAGAACTAGGGACCTATGTTTCTCATTCAGCCACCTTTATGGTCTTATTCACGGCTTCACTGAAAAGAAAATTGTTCCTTTTAATAATCTATAACTACTAAAAAAAAACCCTGCAGGCTGCATAATGAAAATTATTCAAAAAGAATCATATAGAAATAATTTTCTTAAAAATAAGATAAATATTTCATATAAATGTACTCATAAAAAAGTAAGCTGTTAATTTGAGGAAGATGGTAGAAGGTAGTAAAGACGTGTGACACCACATCAACAAGGGAGGAACAGATCTGTCTGTCATACTTTCTCTCTCCTCCCTCTGCCCTCTCTACATGCTCTACATGTCACTTCTCTAGATGTAGCAACTGGGCTGGGGAGCCTTTGGTGACTTTCCCGGGCTGGCTAGAACTGTCCCAGCAAATACTTACTCAAGTGATTCCTCCAAGCAGATGCAGTGGACTGTGAAAACTCATTTATCTTTTCAAAGAGAGAGGATACATAACGCCACATTTCAACAAAATTTCAAACATCTACTATGTACAGGCAAAGAAAATTACAGAAGCAATTTTCTTACATTTCCTAATTAACTTCCCTGAGCTAAAAGAACTGATTATGCTGGTCTCAGAACTCTTTCTTATCCTTTCCTGGCTTTTAAAATCCTTCAGGGGCTCCCCAACCTGGTAAAAATAAAATCTATCCTTTCTATTCTTTTTCCTTCCTACCAACACACACTTTCCTCCAGCATCCTTCTCAAAAGGTCCCCATTTCAGCTTTTATTTCTCTTTCATTGCTCTTTCTTACTTCCAGGATTTCGTGCATCTTCGCTGTTATCTGTCACCAAATGCCCTTGAGCCTCCTTGATGTCCCAGCAGTTCTGTATTCATCCTTAAATATACAACCAGCTCTTACTCGCCGGGAAGGTGTTTTTCTTTTTCTCCTCTTCTTTCTTCTCAAGTTAATTTTCTCTTCCCCTATCTCATCAGTCTCCCAGTATTTACTATTGTGCTTACAATGCTGCATTTTTTTTTCCTGGTAATCAAACAAAGTCTTGCTTATTTCCGATGGATGTGCTTCAACGAGGAGTTCGGTGTTGCTATTCATTAAGATCTGTTCACAGGCACAAAATGACGTCCTAAATTCTGTTTACTCTCTTGACTTGTATTATGGTCTCTCATGATAGGAAAACCCACCATGGATCATCTATACTGCCTTGTGTTTATTAGTGGTTTGCACATTTGTTTCTCCTACCAAAATGCTGCTGCTGGAGGGCAGGGGACTGGGCTGCTATTGCAACTGCATGTCTCCTGTCTCCAGCTTCAGCAATTTCATAGCTACTCTTACCGCTTGACTGGCCTAAGCCAGCTGTTCTTCTTCTGGCTCCTCTCCCATCCTGTGCTGAAACACACCTGAATTTCCTTCACTTGTATATCACCGACCGTGCCCCCTCAAGACTGTAAACTCCGCAGGGCAAAGGTGCTGTGATTTTATCTTTGCAATCTGGCATAGATCAGCTTAGCAGCAGGTAAGCTTGATGGAGTTTCCCTCCAGTGGTCTGATCCTTGGTAAGCTGAGGTAGAGAATCAGACCTTTACTACTAACCCTTTCTTCTACTTCTATGCTGTGGATATCACTCTATATAAATAAAACACTGATGGCTAATGACCAGGCAGGAAGTATAGGCGGGACAAAGAGAGAGGAGAATTGGGGAAACAGGAAGAAGGAGAGAGACACTGCAGCCACCGCCAGGAGAAGCAGCATGCAGAGACTCTGGTAAGCCACCAGCCACGTGGCAAGGTATAGATTTATAGAAATGGGTTAATTTAAGATAAAAGAACAGTTAGCAAGAAGCCTGCCACGGCCATACAGTTTATAAGTGATATAAGCGTCTGAGTGATTATTTTATAAGTGGATTGTGGGACTGCGGGGCTTGGGGAACCTGGAGAGAAGCCCTCCAGCAACAAATGGCGCCCAACGGCTCGAGTTTCCACCTTAAACCTGAGAATATTTAATAACCAATTCTAAACAGAGCCAAAACCAGGTTCCTGCTTCTTGTCTCATACGGGCAGCTAGATGCGGCAAAACGCAAGTTTGGACACTGGCGGGTTCCTGGCGGGTTCCTGGCGGGTGCGTTTGACCGGCAGTATGGCGGAAATGAGGCATCTGCCAGCGGCAAATTAAGCTGTGTGGTAGATTTAGTCTTTACTAGTATTTAAAAAAAAAAAAAAAGAGGTTTCTGGGCTACACGCTGCTTTGATAAAAGCTTAGACCCACTATTTCTGAGACTTGATGACTCCCAGAGCTGGCGGAAAACGTACCACTGCCATGTTGGGAAGCTGAAGTGGGCGGAGCCAGCAGCCACAGCGCCGTTTCAGGCTTACAATGGTACAGTTTAAAGCAATAGGCTCAAGGCTCAAGGTAATATAAAACATAAGCCACATAAAGATGGCTACCACACAGAGAATCTGGATTATGTTCTCTTTGATATTCATAACTAAACAAAAACATTTGATTACAAAAGCTGTTGAGTTATGCCAAAATGTATATTTTAAAGGTACCTTGACTTCAAAATTTGGATATAAGGATATGTTACTTTGGAAAAGAGGTTCTGCTTTTGTTTCCACAGAAAGCCAGAGGCTGTGGACTTGTTCCAGATTAAGATACATCAGGTTTCACCAGCCAAGACCCCTGAAAGGTCTCCGATGACACCATGGCCCAGATGATCCAACATCCAGATCGGTTTCAAGGCAACTGGTTCACACAATACAGCCTCACGGACTACCCCATAGGTCTAAAATTTTCTTTGCGTCCCCATAAGATACAGCGCCCCCCTCCAGCAGGAAGTAGTAAGAGATGCTACGCCCAAATTCCCAAATATACCAAGCTGGCTTTAGAGGTGGAATTGGCTCACTCCCCCTCTAAACCCAGACATATTACTTTAAAAAAAAAAATGGTTAAGAGATTCTTGTGTCCCAAATCAGAAGAGCCCTCTGGTGTGGGACAGAGAAAAACCAATATTTTTATTTAAAACAGGTTGATTATAAATGTGATCTCTTTCTAAAAAAGAAAAAGGGGATATGATTAGATATATAGGAGGATATGGAGATGATAAGATAAAAGGGTAGATTAATGAACCTACTTTTAAAGAAAAACTTGTTTAAAATGTTTTACATTGGTATAGATTTTAGTTTATATTTAAAATGTTTTACATTGGTATAAATTTTAGTTTATTGATACAAACTTGAAGTTAATTTTGTTATACTGTATATATATATTTCTATTCTTGTTTGAGGTATTATGTTTATGTAACTCATTTAAAATTGTAATGGATAATTAAAAAATAGATTAATAATTAGTCATCTATGATAATCATATCTGTAGCCATGTTAGTTAAGTCTTCTAGGTATACATAGATATATTTCAGATAGATAGGTAATCTTCAAACACTTCATAGACCTAGAGAATATGGCATTTAAATAACTTAGAATTCTGTTGACGTGAGACACAATTGCTCCTGGCTGCACCAATTGATCCCGAGAGAATGTTGGGCTTCTAAGACATTTCCATTTGGAAGTTTGTCTTTTTGGCACAAAATGGCCTACTGGGCAAAGAACTGCCCTTGCCTTGATGGCTGACAGTACAAATATAATGCTGTCCTTTCTGGACAAGCGGACACAAGGAAAGCGACTACTGTACTCTGCCAAGACAGGGTAAGATGGTCTCTTAAAATTCCTGCTTCTAAAAATGGTCTGTCAGATACTCTAGGCTTGTAGCCAATTTGAATGCACCAACAATGCTGAGAAACATTAGGTGACTGTCCAGGCTGCCAGCTGTCTTGGTCTACTCTTGCAAGATTCCCGAAAGTTGCTTGCATCCATCTACCATTTCTCAGGTACCATTATGTTCCTTCTCAGGTCTTTGATGTGGTTGAAGACTAGATAGTCGTAATTTCCTCAGTTATGATAAAAGATAAGTTAGCTATAAAACCTTAAACTCACAAATATAAGATAGATAAGACATCTTCTTTAATATTGTAACTATAATTCTTGCTCGGTAATTGTTTTGTTATATGTAATTTTACCATGTTAGAGTTAAAACCTTCCTTTTTAAAAAAAGAAGAAAGGGGAAGTGCTGTGGATATCACTCTATATAAATAAAACACTGATGGCTAATGACCAGGCAGGAAGTATAGGCGGGACAAAGAGAGAGGAGAATTGGGGAAACAGGAAGAAGGAGAGAGACACTGCAGCCACCGCCAGGAGAAGCAGCATGTAGAGACTCTGGTAAGCCACCAGCCACGTGGCAAGGTATAGATTTATAGAAATGGGTTAATTTAAGATAAAAGAACAGTTAGCAAGAAGCCTGCCACGGCCATACAGTTTATAAGTGATATAAGCGTCTGAGTGATTATTTTATAAGTGGATTGTGGGACTGCGGGGCTTGGGGAACCTGGAGAGAAGCCCTCCAGCAACACTTCTACATTTATGTTAACAATTTAATGAATTTTAGCAAGACCAAGTCTCCAGTCTTCTTGACCATAAAAGAAACCTTCCAGGCTGTGGTGAATTTTGTCCATCTGAATGTGCTACTCCATGCCACTTACATGACCTCACCATGGAATGGCCTTTGATTTGAATTTCAATCTTCTGGGCTCTCAGGAAGGAGAAACAATTTTCTGAGAATTTGTTCCTTTTATTGTAGCTGACTGAAAACTCTGTTCTTCATGCAGTCTTCCTCAGTTTAGCATCATTCAGAAACCCCTTTCGGGTCACTTAGATTCCATCTCATGGGCTCATTGTTCAAACCTTCCCACGTCTCAAAGATGCTTTATTCTCTAACAGCCATGGCAGACAAACTTAGCCAGATGGGAACCACTCCTGAATGCACCAGGCAATTCTGAAAAAGGCTTTTGTTTTAAACTAAAGCTTTAGTCATCTAACCATTATTATAGGATTATGTACCCAGTTTTAGAATAGCTACCTCTTTTAATACTTCATCAAAAGAGCAATCATGGAACATCACAGCTCCTGAAACCCAAGACCAGTTACCACTGTCATGTGCAAGCAGGTGTCTCCAGCCTCTCCACTTTCCTGCTAAGGCTGGAAGATCCCAAGACTCAGACCCAAGCCTTCAGTTTTTCTTCTCAAAAAGCCAGTAGTTTTCAAATATTCTTTCATAATAAGCCTTTTCTCTAAACAAATGTAATGTTGATTCTCAACATATATTTAAAGGGCTTATATGTCCAATATTGATAAATTTTACACTATGTATACAGTAATCACTCATTGGCTGAGTAATAAACTGGTAAGGACAAGACAAACTCCAATAAACCAACACATAACTCAAATTAATTTTTGAGGGATTACATTAAGCATAGCATTAAGCTTACTTCTGCATTTTGTTTTAGTTGTATAATCTTGATTCATAGACATGAGTTGTGGCAAACAATAACAATTTGGGATTTGTCTTGTTTTATTGAGATAGGCTTTCATGTGGGCCAGGCTATCTTTGAATTTGCTGTGTGGCACAGCATGACTTTAAACTCCTACCTGTTCTACCTTGCAAGTTCTAGAATTATACTGTGTGTCACTAATAAAATAATAATAAAATTATTACCAAGTATTAAGAATACTTGGAAAATTTGGTTCACATTTGATTTCCTTATGATACCACCCAAAGCTATCAAGATGCATCAGAAATAGAGAGGTTTAATTATATTTTCATGTTCTCATTTCCTTCATCAGACAAAAGAATGGCCACATTTTAGGGAAGGAAGGGAGAGATTTGTTACTCAGACACTAAAGGATCCAATATATATCTAGAGATAGGAAAATATTTATAGCTTTACAAAATAAGTTGTGTTAGCAATATAAAGCACACACATACTCTACTAAACTGAAATTCCATGTATAATATGTTTGACAGTTTTAATAAATTGTAACCTATTTTTAATATTTTAGTTAAATTGTTAACATACTAGAGTTCCTATTTCTCTTATGCATATGGCAAATTTTGATAAAAATCCTGTATTTGGAGATGTAGTAAATGATCAAAGACCATTCTGCAAATGTATTTCTCTCATTTCTACCACCTCTAGGTAGAGAACAAACATATTTCCATGTCCATTCCTCACCTCTTTTGTCTTCCAGTCCTGCTGAGATCCACCACATGATGCCTGCTTAAAAACCTTGTATAATATGGGTAAAAATCTGCTCATCTTTTCCCCAAAACAGTGTCCAATGTTCTGACAGAACTTGGCATTGCTTCTGCCTTATCTCCCAAAACAGTTATTCATTGGAATAAAAATTTTGGCAATTAATTAATTTCTGTTATATAAGTTCTATAAGTAATTTAAGTTTGTAAATTTATCTTTGAAACAATTTATGGAACCTTGTGGGCAGAAACCAGAGCCCATTTATCTCCCATCCCCTAGCCACAGCAGCACCGTTAAGCTCAGAGGAGGCTTTTCCATATATGCTTTGAATTAAAAGTGGGTAAAACAAAAATTTACTTTTGATCCACAACCCTTCTTCCCTGTATGTATGGATTATGGTCCTAATATAAAAGACACCAGGGTCACAATAGCAGTTTCTCACTGAAATCTCTTTTCAGAGTATTTTCATGGTTTTGCCTTGTTTTTCTACAAAAGGTATCTGAAAGGAGGAAAAGGGAAGCCTCCTGGTATGCAGGGACTGAAACATGCTACAGCTGTTGTTTTAGACCCCTTTTATCTTTTGTAGTAGAGAATACTCCTTATCCTGCAATACCCGTAGAAAAGACACAATAGACAAAGAACCCTTGGGGCTCAGAACGAGTAATATCCTCAAATATCCATGCCTCTCACAGAGTTGGGGCTCAGAACGAGTAATATCCTCAAATATCCATGCCTCTCACAGAGTCCCTGTCAGCTGCCTGTGGGGACTTAGTAGTAGCAGACAAGGCTCCTTTCAAGTCAAAAGCAAAAGAAACATGCATCCAGATTTGCATCTTTCTCAATAAGCTGGGATTAATGCCTTGGCTCTGGGTGATTTGATAACTTTATGTCTGTGGGCAAGTCATTTTGCCAAAGCAAGTTGTTGTTTCCTATCTATGTTTTGAAGTCAAGTGCAATAAATGGTCACAAATTTGACCAAATGAGAGATACTTAGACCCAGAGCACCCTGAATAAGTAATCAGCAAAGTGAATCTCTCAAGGCTATACAGAAAGTAAAAGCTAAATCAAGTCATCTGTTATTGAACTCTTCCTGTGTACCAGGCTACTACCATTGATTCCTGGTTAATCCTTCAAACACCCTGCCATTGAAGTTAGTCAGTGCCCCTCCTTCTTTTTCCAATGAGAATGAGTACCCTTCTCACAGGAAATACTGCTGCTAAATGGCAGTGTCTGAATGTGGCTTCCATTTTTGCAGCTTCCATAGGTTCTTTCTCTCTTTGTGCCACAACATGCTAGTTTAGGAAAGAAAGAAAAAAAATTGTCTAAACTTTTCTAAATTCTCAGCTGGGCCCCTTGTAATGAAAGATTGATTAACAAGAACTAATAGAGAGTTTATTAACATAAATAATAATGCATGCATAGGAGAAAACAAGAGGAAATTGGAAATCTGGAAGAAGCTTGTACCTCTTGCATAGGCATAGGCAGCTTCTTCTACAGACAGTGAACCATTTTAGAGAAAATGGAGAAGGACCTTGAGTCTCTCAGGTTGTTAAATCATAAGAAATAGATGGGAAACTCCTGGTAATGGAAGGAGAGTTAGTAAGAGTGCTTATGCAAATTCCCTTGATACTATCTCCAGGCTGACAATAGTCTAAAGTCCTTTGCTAATTCACAATAGAGAGGGGAGTGGGAACTTTATAAATTTATGTTCTGCTTTGAGAGAAATAGGAGAAAGGCAGCACAGTTTCCTTGTATTTGCTTTATTGCAGGTGACTTGAGTCAAATAGCCCTTCTGCAAGGGTTGATACAGACTCATTCATAAGGAAGTTGCCCTTGACGAGCTTGGTAAAATGGTTCACCCAAAGTCTGAATGGTCCAGCAGTGCAGAAGTGTTGATCTTTGCTAGTCAATCAGACAAGAGAGGAAGTGGTTTGTCAACTCAGTTGGGTTTCTTTCTGAAATGACAACTAAGAAAGACCTCATTCATTCATTTTTGAGGTAGATGACTGGCAACATTGGCAATCTTGTCAAAAGAACTTGAGTTAATTTTAAAATAACTTTGAACATGATCTTACCTTCCTAAGTAAAGGAAATTGGTAGGAACTTATACAAGAAGAGCCTCAAGTGGTCCAAGCACAGAGCCTCCCCACCTCTATTCTCCTGCATCTTTCCTATTGTTTTATGAACTATTTGATTTTCCTTACAAAGTAGCAAGTAGATGGTGTTTGGAAGTACAGACTCTTAATCTTCAGCTGTTTTATTTTATATTCATTTTTCATAGATGTGTTTAACTTGATTCTCATCTCCTAGTGGTAATTAATCCCAGAAGGCACAGACTTTATTAAGTAAGGGAAATAATAAAATTGAATGACTGACTGGAAAGGTTAGGTAGTCATTATCTAGATTGCTTGAAAAGACCTGGCCTTATGAGGAGAACCTCCTCTCCTGGCATCAGACATAGGTTGGAAGTCAACACCATAAGGAGGAAGGAGGCTGAACTGCAGGTTGTATACATGGGAATTTCATGTGACTTCATGAGATTAAACAAAAAAGTCATGGGTACACAATTCAATATCAAATGAAGCTGAAATTACACAATTATTTAGGGTTGGCAGCCAGCTTAAATAATAAGCCCAAATATTGCTTTGGGTTTTGATATGGATCCAGGCATTTCAAGAAATGCAAATCATTTTTAGGTAAGTGAAATTTCCCCACAGTGATCCTGCACTTCTTAGTAAGCTGAGAATGATAGAATATTAGGTTTATAAATTAACTTACAGGTATAAATCATAAATAAGCAGACTCCAGAGTATTTACCATACGCAGAGAATCACACGTGGGAACCCCAATGTGAGAAGGAACAATCTGACTAGCTACTGGAATATGTAGAAATGTGGTACCAAATTTTCCTTCATGCCTTTAGCCCTACTTGTCTTCCATGACAATCTCAAAGATCACAGATTCTGAAGTCTTGCTCAAAATGGGGGAAAGTCAGGAGACACCAGAGAATTTTGTTTATGACAAAAAATTTGCCTTTTCTATATTGAACAGTTGATAATTTTCTATTTGTCTATAGTAGCAAAACTTCTTACCTTGATTAACTTATTAAAAATGTACTGGAGTCTTCAAAGACTCTGAACTTAGTGTAAGAGTTGGGTGAACATTGATTCCCTATTACCACTGGGGGGTAGGGGAACAAGACATAGAAGAATGAGGATGAGGGAGATAAGAGACACATTAGGAAATCCAGATAATCTAGTGGTTCTTAGACATGGAAAAACAAACTCTGGATTGTTTACTTTTGTGGACATTTAGCAGAACATTGAGAAGTCATTGCATTGACTGTCAACTTAACAGGATCTGGAATCACCTTGAATACAAATCTCTGGGCATGTCTATGAGGTTGTATCTAGATTAGGTTCATTGAGGTAGGAAGAGCCACCCTAAATGTGGGTGGTACCATTTCCTAGTCTGGAGACTGGGACTGCATAAGAAGGAGACTGGGATAGATGGACAGCTGAGGACAAGCATCCATCACTCTCTGCTTCCTGAGTGTGTGTGCAATGTGACCAACATACTCAAATTTCTGCCACAATGTCTTCCCTTCAAATTGTGAGCCACAATAAACCCTTTATTTCTTAAATTGCTTTTGTTATCTATTTTGTCCCAGACTTTAGAAAGTTACGGATAAAGTAGTAATGACCTGGAGATGATTAGGTTATATCATAAAGTTGTTATTCTGGAAAGAAAATATGGTCTATCTCTACACCTCTAGCCTCTTGCTTGTAAGACACTTATCTCCAAACGTTCTTTATCCATGGCTGAAAATCATCCAAATACTCCAAATAATGCCTACATAGTGGCCTTCGTTTATCTCATAGAATTTTGTGACTAGCCCTCAGACAAGTAATTTGTCATCCCAGTCTCACCAGTAAATCATGGGGATCATGTATTGCTACAAACCCTGCCTGCTCACATGCCAAGAATAAACCATGGTGCTTCAACCCAGTATGAAACACTCCCAGCAAAACTGACTGACCTGTCAGAGGATGCTTAGACAGCTCTGAAAATACAATGTTGGATACAGTGGGTGACCCATCAAAGACAGTAAAGATTGGTGTAAAAACATTTCTCAAGCTATTGATCTGCCATATTAGAGTCACTTTGAAAAGAACTAAATTTCACATTTGCCCTTTAATTTCTCCATCTTAATCACATTCTGTCGGGAATGAAGCACACATATTATGCATAAAAAGGTCAAGAGTTCCCTTGTGTGTTGCCTGACCCAACACTGAGATGTGTTCCAGGCATTAACTGTATGCCTGCAAAAATTGCAGGCATAAGCCTCAGTGAACTGTATCAGTAACAAAAAAAAATATAACTGGATGAGACATGGATCTCTAAGCAAGTTCACAACCCAAGGCATGAAAACAGTCATCAGCAGAGATATTCCAGCTTTAATTAGTCTGTTTTACTCAGTTAGGTTCAAACTAGAGTAAAGTGTTTGTTAATACATGAAGACCATTTCCTGACTCACACTTTTTTCTTTTAGTAGAAGTTACACATTTTATTTTCTACTAAAATCAGAATTTAACCTAATCATAAATGTCAGTTATGTCTTGATGTAGCGGGCACTATTCAGGGAATTTTTGCTTTGTATTGTTTTCAATGTTTATTGACTTTTGTCTTTAGCTAACACTAAGGATTCGCACACAAGTGCGGTAACCAGGAAGACAGTTCCTTAGCATTTCTTAATTGTTGTGTTCTCATTCTCTCTATATAACAAAGACTTCTTATGTGTGGAAGGGGTACAATAATCATCCCCTTCTCAAGGATCCAACATTATTAAATGCTTGACATGACAGTGACTTTGAATGTGTTCTAAAATACCCTTTTGTAGACGTTGTGTGAATCTCATGACTGCCTTCTTTTTCACCTTTCCTCTCTTGATTTCTGCCTGTACACACACACACACACACACACACACACACACACACACACACACATACACACCCCTAGGTTCAGAGAGAGGGAGAGGCAGAGGACAGAAAGAGGGAGAGAGTATGGTTGATATACAAAAGTCTTATTTCCTGAAAATTTATTCTTACAGAAATAGGGTGCCTTTTTTCCTTCAGGTAGTCACTGCCAAACATTGATGTGGAAATAAAAAAAGTCTAGCCAAATGAGACATGCTATGACCACTCATTCTGAAACTGCTGAAACTTTCCAGCGAGGATCCTTTGTGTTCTGGCAGAAAGTCAAGAGCAGACACAGGAATGGGAAAGGTTTATGGAAGAAAAGAAGTAAAGTTCCAGGTATACCTGAAAAGAGGCTGTTGGGCTCAGTGTGCAAACTGGCCAAGGAGAAGAAGCATTCTGTGTGATCAGTGCAGGATATGCGTTTGGATTTCTCTAGTCAACTCTGAAGTGAAAGCGGGAACAAAAATTAGAGAAGACGTTAGGTATGAATCAAATCCAGGGTATTTGATTTCTAATTGCTTCTAAAGTTATTGTTTAGCTTCCTCTAGTGTCACTGTAAACATCAACCTGGCTTCTCAAAAGCTTGACTTACAGCAGTGTGCCTTCCGATAATATTTACTTCAGGAGATAAGGGATGAGTTTCCTGTGTGATTGCTATAGGTTATGGGTGAAAGTTCTGTTTTTATGTATGACGTGGCCATTTTCTGTCATTTATCATTGAGTACTTACTATGTGTCAGACATTGTTTTAAGTATAGGTTATTTCAGATGAGTGCAAATTAGACACAGATCAATGGACTTTATGCTCCAAAGACAAGTCACCAGAAAGGGTTCCTCTGGGTGGCTGACATCTGATGTACATTCTTTTCTCTAATGTGTCCCCATGACTTATTACTGCCACTAATAACCTTACAAAAATGACTAGTTCCCCACCTTATCATTATCAGAGAGATTGTATGAAAATATGTAAGGACCACAGAAACAATGTCTATATGTCCATTCTAGGTGTATTGTGTGGCGCTGAGTAAATCATACTTCCCTTGAGCTTCAGTTTTGCCATCCATGAAATGGAAATAAAAATGACTGCCCAACTGCTACAATGCAATCATCTTTTTAAAATCTTCAGTTCTACAGTATAGCATCCTATTGATGTTGATAAATCTCAGCTGGCTTATCAACTATATTGTGATCCTTTCTTGACTGTAGTAACATGGTACAAAGCCTTTGTGGTCCAAGGATCCATCCCTTTTGTTGATTATACTGTAAACAGATGTCAATTGCCTATAGAGTGACCGGCCACTTGAGTGTGATTCCTGCTATGGGAAAACAGCTGGTACAGCTTTACCCTTTGGAACACACTCTTATTTTGAGCATATTTCCAAAGCACTCAGACCTCCAAAAATCATTTAGCTGTTCTGAGAAGCTAAGCTTCTTGGAAACTAATCTTTATCAATTGTTTTTCTTCTACCAGAGCCCACACATTTACAGAGGATGGCAGCATACACAGTCAGTAGTTGTTTGGCAAAAAGACCTTCACAGGATTTTCAGAAATACCTTTTAGCTGAGGAATTAGGGCCATTGAAAACCATCTGCAATTACCATCTCAGGTAATTTCATAGACTTTAACTGTATTTTTTGAATTGTATTAGTTACTCCCTTGGTATGTCAAAAGATTTTGTCTTCATGTATGCTGTGTCACAAAATGGCAATTATGAAATCATAACTCAGCAGTGTATCTCAATCCACATTATTCAAAATCATCACCTAAAGAGCATGTTGAAACACAGATTTCAGGGTGAAAATGAAGAGCCTGCCTTTTTGACAACCTTCCAAAGGTGCTGCTGTTGATCTAGGGAACATGTTGTTATCAGTCCGGTGTACAGAGCACATGTATCCTCAAACCAAAAGCACAAACATCATGCTTCTTACAAAAGGCAATATAGAAAATGTAGCCAGGACTCTGGAGCATTAAATTTTTAGCATATGCCATAGATTTGTGGATACATTAAGAATGTCTATTTAAGACTGGCACTGTCTTAGAATGTCTGTTTCCATGAACCACATGCCACCTTCCCAAATGGTCTAATTAGTTCCATTTGGCAAAGACAATGCAGAGAAATAAGAGTCCATCTTTTTCTTTATTATCAGCATAACAAAGTACCCAAGAGAAAGGCAAAGCATGAGCACAGAGCATTGCCATCGGCAGATATTAATAATATCTCACCCATCCATCCCAATCTTGGTCCTGGACCCAGTAAGGATTTTGAAAGGTTGTGATGCATTCAGAAGTACAGGGCCTCCTTGTCTGCATCCCAAATAAAGCTGCAATCTAAAGGAAAGAAACCAGCTAGGTAGGAGGCAAGAGACTGTCTTCAATGGAATGTAGTGCCTGCCTTCTGTGCTTGACACACATTATCATGCATTAATATTACTAAGAAAATGTGAAGATACAAACTATTGTGTGCAGACTGGCTGGCACAGTGGGGCTGTTTTCAAGGGTTCCAAACAGCAGGTAATAAACCTGGGGTGATTCCATCAGGAGCAGCTGTTCTGTTTCCTCTGAGGACTCAGGATTATCCCTTCATTGCTCTTAATTACTCAACAGTGCTAACTCAATCAATGAAATTAACAGCATTCAAATTACAGAGATACCATTGAGATGAAAATAATACATTTGCAACTCTCTTTTCTTGTATGCAGGTCTAATAGAGCCCTACAAAACCTAATTTGTTTGTTTGTTGTTGTTTTTTTGTTTCTTACCTAACTGCTGAGGTATTTAGTATCTCCACCCTGCAGGTGGCATTCTGGGGATTACAAAGTCTGGGGCACCATTTGTTGCCTCTGTCGTCTCTTGCTTCTCTATACAATGGTGGTAGGATGCTCTCTCTTCTCCATTTCTCTCTCTTTATGGATTTTTCTTACAGAATATATTTTCTTTGATCTTATAACTCAAGGGAGGTGGGAATCCTTGCTTTTGTGACAAAAAGACTTGACTTGGAAAAGTGAATTTTTATTTCAATTCTTTAAGTGTCAATACGTGCTTTATATTAAATTCTTGACTTACAAGTGTTTTTTTTTATTTTTTTCCTTTTTATCAACAAAATGGTCTGAAAATGTTTGTTAGATATTTTATTAAACTGGTAGAGAAGGATGTAGCATTGATTAGATGTTTATTGTTTTTGCTTTTATGTGTTCTAGGTGATGTTGTTCATTCTGTGGGGATGATAAATTCTCGTATCTCTGAAGGGAGTCTTCACATGAAATTGCAAACTGTGCTATATCGAATTTATTCATCAATTTATGCAAGTATTTGTTTCCTTGGTATTTTCACTATATTTGACACGGGAAGACATGGACAGAATCAAATATGAGCTTAATGTTTACCTGTGGAATGAGAGTAAAACATAGTGTAAAAATGCCCCTCTTCCCCACAGAGAGTTGCATATAAGCCATATTCCATTTCTACCCTCCAGACTTCTAGTGACATCACATCATCATTTATTTAGATGAAATGAAAAGATAAACTATAAGGTAGGATTTGAAATCATTTAAGGTTTGGCATAATTTTGGTGAGTTTGTAAAATATGAATGATTCTGGGGCAGTCTTGGGGCAACCTGAAGATTCACCCCCATGTTGTAGTCTTTTTCCATTTCTGGTATTCTCATGAATCCCATTAGAATGTGATTTAAGAAGGGTAATCATGATGAAAGGGAAAAAACCACAGAGGAAATAATGAATATAGTTGGATATTATGGACAAGTTAATTCTAAGTTCACAAAGTTGGAAAAGTGCTGAGATCTTTTCGGAGATGTAGAAGAAAGATGAGAACAGTATCAGGTAGCTTTAGGTCTTACACAAGAAGTTGAAGATGGACAATGCATGTCTTCAGAGCTCAATACCTGTGTAAGAATAATAACCTGGAGGAAAGACAAACTCTTTGTGAGTTTTCTGTTATTGTATATGAGAGATGATTGACTATTACCAAGGAGCCACTTTTAAGAGTAGAAAGATTCAGAAAGGACACAGTGACTAGGATCAAATTTATGAAGGACTGTCAGAGACTTGAAGGAAATGGGAAGAATGACCAAAGATAATGGGCTTATTTTATCTCAGTACAAGCAAAACAATTTTCATCAGTTACAACGGTTTTCTAAATAACTAAGCTAACGTGTGAGGTAATGATTTCTTTGTCAAAAGAGATGCTCAAGACAGGACCAGGTGTCAGTTTGGGGAGCAATTAAGATTCATGCATAATAAGAGAAGATTATAGTTTTAGCTTTGAAAAAAATCCCCAAACCTTGTTCTTCATTAAATTAGTGCAATGATATTTTATGTTTGTGAATTCTATTCCATCTCCCTCTGCCTTATTTATTTTGCTGCCTTGTAACACCCTAGTATGCTCTCTTCTGTCCCCACAGGCATCTCCTCTTTATCACTATGTAAATTCTATTCAATTAAATTTAGTTCAATGAGCATTGGCTGAGCTCCTATTGTCCTTAAGTGTTGTGAGAAGTATAATAGAAAACACAAATAGGATGGGGAGATGGCTCCGTCTATAACGTGCTTGTGAAGCAGCTGAATTTCCTCCCTAGCCTCCATGTAAAAACTCCAGGCAGGTAATCCCAAAGCTGGCAGGGGAAAGGCGGGGGCAGAGGATCACTGGGAAAACCAGCCAATTTAGTCTCCTTAGCAAGCTTCAGGCCAGTGAGAACCTGCTTCCAAGTAAAGTGGCCAGTGTTCCCGGGAAACAGGAATGACACCCAAGGTTGTCTTCTGGCTTCTACAATACCCACATGCAAACTTATGCACCATATGAGTATGTGTCACATGAAAATATCCACATACATGTGTACACAACACATTAAAAATTAGGAAACACAAAGGTGACTAGCACGGACGATTGAACTTTAGGGAATTGTTAAGAATCTAAAAAAAAGTAGAAAACATGCCCCAAACAGCTTTTTCATAAGATAAATGGTACCTACAACAAATGAAAAAGTGTGTGGAGATCACATCTGTGAAGGTCGTCTCAGGGTGGATGACATCTGAGAAGGGCCTTAAGATGATGAAAAATAGATCTCAGCATTCAAAGACAGAGGAAGATGGGCACTCCTGACACAGTTAGGAACTCGAGAAACACAGTGAAGTAGAAAAGCATTTGAAAGCATTTGGGACCAGGAACAGTTCCCTGTGGGAGGCAGATATCACTGGCTTGACAAGATGAGGAAAGCTGGTTTGAAAGAGGTAGAGGAGAACTTTGAAGGGACAGTGACAGAAGCTTTATTTATTTCTTATAATTCAAGATGTAGTTGCAGAACATATGAGATGTAATAGATACTCTACGTAGTAAGAGTTTTCTTACAGGGAAGTTAATGTGCTAGTTTTATTTAGGAAGGACTGATGTGGACGAAGTCAAAAGTGGAAGATCAACAAAATAATGTATGAAAAAAGAGCATGGTTTCAATGACAGAAGTGTCTGCCACAGAGCTAAGGAGGAACACAATCTAGGTTTCAGATTTTTGAAACATGTGTATTTATACTCATTGAAGAGAAATTCATTAAATACGAAGTACAAAGAACAAAACTAAATCATCAATTATTCCACATTTGATTGTAGAGATTAACATTTTAATATATAAGGTAATCTGAATCTTATTTTTATTTATACCTTTCCTTATATATTTTGATATTACCATCCATACTGCCTTGTGAATTGGTTGTCTCTACCTAAAGGATTTCAATTATTTTTCCATGTCTGATATATAGCTTTATATGCCACAGTACTGGCTGGAACATATTTTATATAGGCATGTGTTTTAATTCATAGAGCCAGCCCCAAATTTGGGTTCTCATGTAGTTTCTAATTGCTCCTCTCTCACGACAGCACTTCCACAAACATCAGCACACACTCATTTGTGAATCTCTTCCTGATTCCTTCCTGACATACATTTATAAAAGTGAAATGGGTCAGGGACTGCTGCTGAACTCTCCTCAGAATGTATTTCTCGCTTGTTTTTCAGTGTTCGAACTGCATTTTGGCTGAGTCTGTGGATACCTTGCATACAGCTACCTTTCCTCCTGCCGTTCTGCATTCTGGGATGGAGGTTGACAATTGCTACTCAATGACAAACTCTTGATCTTGACTTTTTTGGTGATGCTGATTGTACAGTTCAAAAGAAAGTGTCCATCCAAGATCTGAGAAGCCTTTGCTGAGACCAACTAGGAAAGAAGACAGAAGGTTTCTAGCCCAAGGAACATTGCAGGGTAGAGGTGGGGAGGTGGGAGGTGGGAGTGGGGGGTGGGGGAGGGATTCAATACTGGTTCCTGCCCAACCACAGGTTAAGGAAAACTACTTCTCTTCATTCAACTCATTTTAGACATTGGTTTCCAATCCCATACAGATTAAATAATCGTAACCAAAACAATGATTTAGAAAGTTTGCATATATTTAAGGCTTTCAGCATACATTGCTAGAGTTGATCCAAGAAATCTGGGCTGATGAATACTCCCACCTGTAATGTGTAAATTAGAATCCCATTCTCCATTTATCCTAGGTAACACTGGGTATTATTATTCTTTTTAAACCTTTGCCAACTCGGTACTTGATAAATGATATATCTTTGTTTTAATTTGTACCTCCAGGCTCATTCTTCTGTATTTTGTCTCTATTCTCTTCCAATTCCCTGGCATAGCCTTCTTTCTGAGTGGAAATTCTGAGACATCTTCTGTGTTAGGAACACAGTCCTGGGGATAAACCAGTTGGCTTGGCTGCTCTACTACAATTGTTCTGATTTCCATCCAAGGCAATGGGGCTTATGCTTCACTAAAAATGCATTCAGGCCTCTTTTATTGCCTTTTGTTGATCAATTTTTCCCCGTTTACCTAGTCTGCCCCAGCCCTGCATGCTCAGCTGTAATTGGAAAGTCCTTGGATTGTATGTACTGCAATAGCTGCAAGAGGAATGTGAAGGTGCACATGTCAAGCAAACTGGGCCAATCAGAAGTGTATAGAGTTGAAGCAAGTGGGGCCATATTCATTTCTCTGCTGTCTTCTTGCCTCTCTCTCCTTACTTTCTCACAGTTGTCTTCCTGACCAGCCCAAAGCCTGCTTTTCCTTATATCTTCTTGCAATGAGGAAGTGAGTTATTCTCTAACTGGCTTAAGTATTCCCTTCAGAAGTCACTCAAAACCTTTCCCTTAGTGTCCATGGAAAGAAATACTCCACAACCACCCTTGACTTTTCCACTAAATGCCTCTGGAGTCAGCTTCCTTTCTCTTTGAATAATGACCAAGTTCTTCTTTAAAACCTACTTAGAAGGCAGTAACTAAAAGCCAGCAACTTAAATAACAAATGATAGTTAAACATAATAAAATAAAGGTCTCAAGTTAAACTTTAAAATCTTCATGGTATGTATCAATCACCTCATCCAGCTGCCCCACCTTTTTGCTCCACCCATCTAGTCTTTCCTTAATGTCTATTTTCATAATTTCTGCTTTTCCTCAGAGTATCATATTGGAGGGAACATTGTTACAGACAACTACCTCTGTCTTATCTTCAAATTATTTTTTTCTAAATGGATATATGTACACAGAGGGTCATTTATTACTTGCATTACCAAAAGCATTAACATCCAAAAGACACAACTGGGTTTTGAAGACCTCATTTCTGCCCAATGTCTTTTAAATCCATTTATAAAGTTAAGAGGTAACGAAGAGTGGAATACTGTTTCCTCTATGCTCATTCTCATTAAGGAACCAGGTTACTTAGGATTCCTATCCAATTGTTTCACCATTGCCAGTTACTGTGAGTCCATCCTGGCAACGATTTTTCACTCTCCACATCTGATCTGAATTTCTACTATTTCACCGCTTTAACAGCCTCTTCTTATAAGAATGTGCTTAGAATTTATTATGAGTAAGGTTTACTTTCACACACTAACTGTTTTAATTTTCATGATAACTTCATGTATTATGATTAGGTCCACTTGGAAGACCAGAATACCTAGTCTTACTACACCAGCTAATAAGTGTTAGAAAGAACGTCAATAGTTTTCTTCCCATCATGGATATGCTTCTGCCTCTTCTTATATTGCTTCCACTTTTTCTCCATGTTCCCATTACTCTTTATTCCCATATTGTTCTCTGTCATTTTGACATTTCTGCCCAAAGTCTTTCTGCCATCTGCGTATCAACTTGAGTTAGACTGAACTCTTGATTTTCCAAGGCCTATGAGCTTAACAATTAAGCTGTGACTGCACAGACTGTTCATTCTGGCTTAAGGCTGGGATGAATGAATGGAATCCGAAATGGTATCAATTATGATGAAAATCAAAGCTGCAGTCATTAGGTTCTTGCAGTCTGCTGCTTTAATGACAATAGCTAGCTATCATTCAGTGTTGATAATTTACAAGCATGGTGCTGATCTTTTAGGTATTTTGTCTGTTTTGTCTACTTTTTCCTAGAGAAAAAGTCTTACCAGGTTGTCCTCAAACTTAAAGGCAGACTTCCAAAGTCCTGGGATTATATGTATATGCCACCAGACCCATCCTAAAACTGAGGAGTGTGTGTGTGTGTGTGTGTGTGTGTGTGTGTTACTGGGTAAACAGTAACTTGCTAAACAAGTACTTGCTAAACAAGTACTCTGGCATTGGGCAATGAACTCTAGTGCTAGGCTTTTGTATCACATCTTTTAGTGTTCACATAAACTCCAAGGGATTAAACTACTGTTATCCCCATTTTACAATCATGAAAATGAGAATAGCATTCTACCTGTATTTGTCCTATCTCATGGAACAAACAACTTGCACATTCAATAGTTGAATTCCTAACAGTTCACATTCAGAACTTCCCTTAACTCCCACCCACTGCTTTGTCTTTTTAATAATAATGCTGCTATCATAAAACAGCAGAGGCCCAATGGGAAAAAGTAATTACTCAACTACGCATCCCTAATCCAATCAAATTTTAGCATCCATATCATCTAATACATGACCATGCACACATCCAATTTTACATATTTATAATAAGTAACATGAGTGGAATTAGATTTTTGGCATTTCTCCATAAGTATGCCATTTCTCTGGTCATAAATTAGAAAACCTGAATAAAATGGATGATTTTCTAGAGGCATATCAGTTGACAAAACTGACCCAACAGAAATGGAAATTCTCAATATTCTAATTGCTAGAAAAGGGAAAATAAAAGGCAGTGCAATAAGGTGAGTTTTCAGTTGACTTTATCTAACCTATAAATAGTAGGAAACTCCAAGGTCATTCAAACCAGATGCAAATAAAAATATGGGCAAGTTTCAAATCTATATCTACTAGGTTAATTCTAATAAGTGAAAAAGAAGATACAGGGAAGGAAACATAACATATCCATTCCATATCATTCCATATCAAGTGCACTATTATAACAGTAACCTTACAAAGTTATGAGAAGGATAATACTCTGGGACCACATAAAATTTATTCCAATAAAACAAGGATGGTCAATATCAGAAAATATATCTGCATGATATAATATGTTAAGAAAATAAAAGAGTAAAGCATTTAAAATGCTGACTTTTTAAATAAAAAATTACCACTATTTTTAATAAACTTTTAAGTAAAATTGAAGTACATATATGTCCTGCCAATCTTCTGAAAGTAAAATAAGAAAAATGCTCATATGCACTGCCCTTCCCAAGTCACAGGCATAGTGTAAGCCTTGTTTTTAATATTAGTTAATCCATTGGATTCTTATGATAACACTGTCATCTAAGGAAATCTCACTTTCATTTGCAATGGAGGTACAGATGGCTCTACAATCCTCCTTTGGACCATATACTCTCTCCCTGATATTCAAACTCCATCCTTAAACTTTAGTATCTGAATACTTACTCATTAATCATTCACTGCCAATCAATGCAAATGAGGAACAGAGACCAAGTAGATGTATGATAAACTGATGATTGACTTCAGTCTTGGGAAGATGTGGTGCAGTGTCATGAGAAATTTGCTGGGTTTCATGGAATGGATACCCCCTATACCTTTTATTTGTATCACATACATTTTATTGAGTAGATTTTCACAATTACTGTGAAATTGATTTTATGGGTTGCAGTTTTTTCAACTTCAGCTTTTCTTGAGATATGTTTAGGGATCAGTGCAATGAAATTAATCCCAAAGTTAACACATCACGATGGATGGACAGGGAGAGAAGTGATGCATCTCAATGGTAAAAAAGCTACAGGGGCCTCCAGAGGAGGATGCTGGAAACTGAAGGAAGAGTGGAAAGTATGTGGGAACAACCTGGCCCTATAAACCATAGGGCCAAACCTCAAAACAGAGCAGGGCCACACCCAGAGAGGTCTTAAACCCCCAAAGTACCCCTCAGCACTATTCCCATTTACATGAAATAACATGAAATACAGCTGAGTTTTTCACCTAAGATTACATATAGGATGAATATATTATATTACATCATATTATTTTCACAGTTCTGGGAATTGAACTAAGAGACTTCCACATATTAGGCATGTATTCTACAAATGAGCTACATCCACTGCCCAACTTTTTTTTAAATACCCCAAACATAGTATTTTACGTTCTTGTAAAGCTCTCCTCCACCTTGCTTCATCTTTCTCAAATTTCTCTCTTTTAACTGTATCTCCAATCTATCTGAGGCCCTTTACAATTAAGCAGCTTCTACTTTCTTCCATAATTCAAGAATCTTCTTTGCATGAAGTTTTTCATCATTTAGACAGAGTGAACCTTTAGCACTGAGGGAAGAAATATCATTCCATAAAGGTCTGATTTGATCTCCAAACAAAACAAAAGATCTCCGTTCCTTCCTATCCCATTCTACATAAAATTGGTAGAACAGCTTTGATTCTTCCTAACCACAATATGTGTTTCTTTCTTGTCACATATATTATATCTAATTAAAATTCATTTATGTATGCTCAGTTGACAGAAAACTGAATCTTATGTGCCCAGACCTTGCATTCTAACTTCCATTTTTCTTAAAAAGTCCCATGTTCTGAAAGATGGAATTATCTCAAGAAAAGCATTAATTATGTCAAGACTCTCATGAGATGTAGCACTGATTGCTACCCAAACATAAAGTCTTAAAGAAATGAATCACATTTGTCTCCACCCAACTAATCATAGTACAAGTTTCATTTCCTTTTTTCTTGGGAAAATTGACCTAGTTTCAAAGAAAAGTTCCAAATATATTTTAAGCAATAACTACATTATTGCAATGAGTGTAGAGCCTTGGGCAAAGTCCTGACATACACAACACAAATTTGCAAGTAGAGGTTCCTTTGTGTTTCTTAATAGTGCAATCAGTTCTTCTAAACCATGGTCACGTCTCATATGTTGCACAGTCCCCATGGGCAGTAAAATTAGAGGTAAACTACACAGCCATTTGCTGCTAAGAATTTACAAAGAAACAGAATATAGTGCATAAGTGCATGCATAATTATTGCCAGCAACAGAAAAAAATCATGAAAAACTTCACAACCAATTAGCCGTCTGCATACATGCTAATTGCTATCTACTAGAAGTGTGCCATCAAGAATGGCATGCTTGTCTATGTGAATGGGAAACTTGTGAATGAGTGAGAGTGTGCGTTCCTAGGTAGAAGAAATTCTTATCTCACAGGTTCAAATTCTCCAGGCTCATGAATATGACACATTAATATTCATTAAGTGGAACACATTATCATTTTAGGAGATTACTATTTTCATTCCATCACATTTTCCAATTAGGAGTCCCACTTTTGCAAATAATCAGCTTTCTGTTGCCAAGGGCTTTTCAGCTGCTTTCTGGTAAGGGGGTCTGGAGCCAAGTTCAGCATCCATTTAAGAAACAGGAGAACATTGAAGTACGATTCTATTTTATAATGACAGGTTAATCTCGCTGCCATGAACCTGATCAAAGAGGAGCCAAATACAAAAGCAAAATGGCAAGACTCCTTTTGAAAAGAGGCGCTCAGAAAGGAAAACTGGTGTTCACAGGTCTCCTGGTGGCCTGCAGTTATGAAGAAATAAATGCACTATGTGAAGGAGTTAAGAACTCTTGCAGAGCCAAGAGGAGAAGATGAATAAGGGAGATCCCAGAGGTTTAGAAATGAAGGCAAGGTTAAGACTGACAGCCGTCCCTAGATGCTGATAACAGAACACGGAATACAGAAGGAAAGAATTAACAAATATGCACATTTCTCCCAGATTAAAATTTAAGCTCTAAAACTTTGATGTTTTATCAAATTTTATGATCTTGTTAGTGAAAACAAATGTTAGTTGAAACAAATGAATATGAATTAAAGGCTGGTTTGCTTTTTAAAATGCCAGATACATTTGGGATGATGTATTTTGAAATATGACTGCTTACCAATTATTTGATTCTAATCAAAGAAGAATTTCTAAATAAAGTAACTTAATTTTATATAAAATACACATTAAAGAATTTAAATAAGAATACTTTACAGCTGCTTTTACGATAAAAACTCTATTGTTTTACTTTTGTATATTGGATTTATGGAGAAAATATAAAGAAATATATTGTCTCAGTTCTCTCTCTCTCTCTCTCTCTCTCTCTCTCACACACACACACACACACACACATACACACACACACATGAACATCTATTCTCACACTCTTTTCAACACCAAACTGGGAGTTCTAACCAAACAAATGAAATAAATAGTAAAATACAGATGTCCAAACTGTAAAGGAAAATTCAATATTCCTCTGAAACAGTAAGCCAAATTAAATACATTCTTTTATAAATTGCCCTGGCGAAGGGTTTTAACACAGCAATAGACTGTGGTTTTGTCTTATTTACTGTGTCCCTTGCCTTACAGAAGCTTCTGAGTTTCAGGAGGTCCCATGTATTAATTGTTGTTCTCAGTGTCTGTGCTACTGGTGTTATATTTAGGAAGTGATCTCTGGTACCAATGCATTCAATACTATTTCCTACTTTCTCTTCTATCAAGTTCAGTGTAACTGGTTTTATATTGAGGTTTTTGATCCATTTGGACTTAAGTTTTATGCATGGCAATAGATATGAATCTATTTACAGTCTTCTACATGTTGACATCCAGTTATGCCAGCACCATTTGTTGAATGGTGCTTTATTTTTTCCACTGTACGGTTTTGGCTTCTTTGTCAAAAATCAGGTGTTCATAGGTGTATGGGTTAATGTTGGGGTCTTCAATTCAATTCCATTGGTCCACAATTCAGTTTTTATGTCAATGACTGACAGAAGAAGATGCAGAGATCCACAGCCAATCACTAGACAGAGCTCCAGGAGTCCAATCAAAGAGAGAAAAGAGGAATTCTATGAACAAGTGCATCAGGATCATGATGGGGAAACATACAGGGATGACCAAACCAAACTAGAGGGAACTCATGAAAGTTGGATCAATGGCTGTGGAGCCTGAATAGGACTGGACTAGGCCCTTTGCATGGTGAGACAGTTGTGTAGCTTGATCTGCTTGGGAGGACCCCTGGTGGTAGGATTAGAATCCATCTCTGGTGCATGAGCAGGGTTTGTGAAGCCCACTACCTGTGATGGGACACCTTGTGCAGCCTTGAAGCAGGGGGAAGGGCTTAGACTTGCCTCTACTGGATGTGCCTTCATGTGGGAGGCCTTGCCTTCTTGTGGGAGCGAGTGGGGCATGGGTTGGGAGGGGAGGATGGAGAGGCAGGAGGAGGGAAGAGGGGGTTCTTAGATTGGTGTGTAAAATGAATGAAAAGGTTTTCTTAATAAAAAAGCAAAAACAAAAACACAGCCAAGGAAAAGTAACTAATATATACAGATAGCATTGAATTCCAAGTGTATATATGTATGGCATTAAGAAATTCAAAGTTGTCTGTGGATATTGCTGATTAGGAATCTCCTTCTCTAACTGGTATGAGTCTCTATGTTCAATCCCCAGTTCAAAATAAATAAATAAATAAATAAATATTTCTATGTCCAGGTTCTCCCCTCTTCTCCTCCTCCTTCTACACCTCCTCCTTTCTCTGTCTCTCTGTACCCCTATTTCCCTCTCTCTCCTCTCTCATATGTATACATGCATTTGTAGATAGAAAATATTTGTATATAGAATGATAAGAAATACATGAGAGTATGTATGAACTAATACAGATATTTAACAAGTTTGAAATGTGCAATGTACTAAACCCAGATCCTTTCAATAAAAATGTCTTGTTTATATATAGAAAAGCAATGAATTCCATTACAAGCACTTGCACAGTTAGTCATGGAGAATAAAAGGCCTGATGGTGAGACAGGTCAAACAAAATGGAGATTGCAGCAAGCTATAGGGGTCAAGGACTAATCCCTGAAAAAGCATCTCTTAGCAAGTTTAATTTAATTTAAATTTAAAAACAAATACATATTAGCAATTCAATTTTTTCAACTTGACAGCTCACCAGTGGTATGACTGTCAGGTAAAAACATACATCTTTACAACTTGGTGGTCCCAGTTTTAAACATGCACACACACACACACACACACACACACACACACACACACACACACCAAAAACCATTCCACAGAAAGGAAAAGAATAATATGGAAACAGCTCAATAAATGCATTAATGAGCAAAATATAAGAGAAGTCTGGTTTTACACAGGAAAATGAGCATTCTGGAAAGTCATGCGTGAGAACATTACAGTAGATGTCTATAACTTGAGTCTCTCCAAATTCCTGAATAAAAAAAAAATGGTATCTTGCAATATTTATACTCAAGGCTCAGATACCTACTTCACTTGGCTCTATTCCTTATCTACTCTGGAGTCTTAATTGAGAATCTGAAAATCTTGCTGATACAGTTTAAGAAGAAAAATAATCCCATGTAATATGCCCTATTTCTGAAGCTACCTTAGACCTGGGTTTGCTATTAGAAAATTCCTGAAGAAAATTTTAAATATAAGTCTGTGGCTTTCTTGAATTAAGTCCCTCAGTCAGCATTTAGAAAACACCCAGGATTTGAAATAATGGCATTGTTGATAGCAACTTTTGTAGAAGGATGGTTGAACAAAGTCTGTGACAACCCAGTGTTCAATCCATCTAGGGTTCAGAGGAAAACAAGGGGAGTCTAAACCACAAGTGCAGACATGTCTAGTATCCTTGTCCTTCTGGATCCACACTTTCTTCAGGGACTTCTTCACTAAAATGGTTCTCTGCCACCTGCCACACTTGCATGACACTGTCTGCTGATACAGCACAAATCATCCAAGTTTCATTGGGATTCCAGGCGAAATCAGATATCTTGGCAGTGTGACTACTACGGATAAATGACAGCTCTGGTGGGCCATCTTCTGCATCTTCTGGGGACTGTTCTTCTCCAATTTTTCTTAAATCCCAGACATTCAGCTTACGATAGAAGCCAAAATAGTCTCATTGGGAGGTGAAACTGAACTTGGAATATTTCATCCCTTTGTAATTCAAAGGATGCAACTTGAGTTTCAGATTTCTCAGATCCCACAAGGCAACAGTCTTGCCTGCTGATCCTGTGGCAAGAATGAACTCACTATGAGGGCTGAAAGACAGGTAGTTCACTTCAATGGCAGTGGAGCATTGACTGAGTGGCTTGGCTTGGAAGTATTGTTTGGATGAGTATTCCAAATCATAAGTTTCTGATCATCAGCAACTGACTCAAACAGAGACTTTTGGAGCAGATGCCAGGAAACGTCCTATACTACAGTACAGCCTGTAAAAATGGTTTTTGCATACAATGTTTTCCCTTTTTTGGATCTGCACTGATGATGTCCAATGGGCAGATGGTATGGTCATCTGAAGCACTAAGGGCCCACTGAGCTTTGGATTTCAAGAAAGATTATAACCTTCCTTCTGATGTCCATGGAGATACAAATCTGGTTTGCACTCTCCAGAAGGCTCTGGATTAGAAGGATGTTTTTTGTAGTCAAAAACAAGAACACTGAATGGAGTCTTTGTTGCAATGATGCAAGGGTTCTGGGGCATGTGCTGAGCCCTGTTTACTTCTCCTTCATGGTTGATCTTGATTTCATTCAATTTTTCCACAGACAGAGCCCAAATCTCCAAATTCCATTTCACTGTCATAGTATGATGCATCAAACTGAGCATCATCATTAGGGAGTTTGACACTGGCTAAGACCAGGAAGTTTTTTTTTTCTTTTCTTTTCTTTTCTTTTTTTTTTTTTTTACCATGTAAACATTAAATCTTTATTGCTACTAATTTTGTGCCCCATGTAAAGCTCCAGTATTGCTTTTTTTCTAATTTTTTTTCGAGTTTTCTTTGTTTGTTTTATTTTATTTTACAATACTATTCAGTTCTACATAACAGCCACAGATTCCCTTGTTCTCCACCTTCCTGCCCCCCTTCCCCAAACCCCCAGCCCACCCCCCATTCCCATCTCCTCAAGAGCAAGGCTTCCCCCAAGGACTGAGATCGACCTGATAGACTCATTCCAGGTAGGTCCAGTCCCATCCACCCAGATTGAGCCAAGTGTCCCTGCATAAGTCCTAGGTTTCAAACAGCTAACTCATGCAATGAGCCCAGGACCCGGTACCACTGCCTAGATGCCTCCCAAACAGATCAAGCCAATCAACTGTCTCACCTATTCAGAGGGCCTGATTCAGTTGGGGGCCCCTCAGCCTTTGGTTCATAGTTCCTGTGTTTCTAGTCATTTGGCTATTTGTCCCTGTGCTTTATCCAACCTTGGTTTCATCAATTCTCGCTCATATAAACCCTCCTCTTTCTCGCTAATTAGCTCCCAGAGCTCCACCGGGGGCCTAGCCGTGGATCTCTGCATCCAGATTCCTCAGTCCTTGGATGGGGTTTCTGGCACAATTATTAGGGTGTTTGGCCATCCAATCACCAGAGTAGATCAGTCTCGGCTGTCTCTCGGCCAATGCCAGCAGTCATTTGTGGAGGTATCTTTGTGGATTTCTGCAGGCCTCTTTAGCACTTCAAAGCACTCACCTTATATTTAAGGCAAAGTTTTATAGCGCAGTTCGCCCATCGGTTTGTGTCGAGAGCCAGGAAGTTTTTTTCATCCAATGTGTGTATTCCCCGGACAAGCCAAGGAATGCTGAAATCTTTCCTTTCAGGCCTGGTTACATCTGGAAGCCACTGGAAAGTTAAAAAGGGCCACTCCAGTGCATGGGTCATCACCAAATCATAAGGTAAGGAGTGTTCTTTTGCCATATTTTGTACTCCTCATTGACCACTGTTCTTCCATCACTTTGTCAAAGGCACTTCCTTGTCAGCCATGACAGCAGGCAAGCCAGTGTGGGCTTGGGAAATCCTGGGGTCCTGTGTTGCAATGGGGGCAGGCAGGCTACAGGCCTCAGTACAATTTTTCTATGAAAATATTTTTCTATATGATTTTAAAAATAATCCTGAAATCAAATTAAGAGGATAATTCTGTCTATGATAATCAAAACAGAATTTAATTTTAAGGGCAACTATGTAGATCTCAGCCATTTCTCCATCACTGGGTGATCCTCCTGTCTTTCTTGGGGTCCTGTTTTCCAGGTAGCCTCCCTGGGGATGTAGCAGTCCAGTCATCCTTGTTCCACCTCTAGTATCTACCTACGAGTGAGTACATACCATATTTGTCTTTCTGAGTCTGGGTTACCTCACTCAGGATGATTTTTTCTAGATCCATCCATTTGCCTGCAAACCTCATGATGTCATTGTTTTTCTCTGCTGAGTAGTATTCCATTGTGTATATGTGCCACAATTTATTTATCCATTCTTCAGTTGAAGGGCATCTAGGTTGTTTCCAGGTTTTGGCTATAACAAACAATGCTGATATGAACATAGCTGAGCAAATGCTCTTGTGGTATGATTGAGCATTTCTTGGGTATATGCCCAAGAGTGGTATAACTGGATCTTGGGGGAGATTGATTCCCAATTTTCTAAGAAAGCACCATATTGATTTCCAAAGTGGTTATACAAGCTTGCATTCCCACCAGCAGTGGAGGAGAGTTCCCCTAGTTCCACATTCTCTCCAGCATAAAGTGTCTTCAGTGTTTTTGATCTTAGCCATTCTGACAGGCATAAGGTGGTATCTCAGAGTTGTTTTGATTTGCATTTCCCTGAGTGGGAGTAATGAAGGGCAAGGGTCTAGGGAAAGAGAGCCTGTGGGAGAACAGAGAGAGAGAACAAGAAATAGGAGACCATGGTATGCTGTGGATATCGTTCTATATAAATAAAACACTGATGGCCAGTGACCAGACAGGAAGTATAGGCGGGACAAGGAGAGAGGAGAATTGGAGAAACAGGAAGAAGGAGGGATGATTCTGCAGCCACCACCAGGACAAGCAGCATGTAAAGATGCCAGTAAGCCACCAGCCACATGGCAAGGTATAGATTTATAAAAATGGGTTAATTTAAAATAAAGAACAGTTAGCAGAAGCCTGCCACGGCCACACAGTTTATAAGTAATATAAGCGTCTGAGTGATTATTTTATTCATGGATTGTGGGACTGTGGGGCTTGGTGGAACATGGATAGAAGCCTCCAGCAAACAATGGTAAATGAAGACCACATGAGCAAAGGAAGAAACAAAGTGCTAGAGAGGCCCACAGAAATCCACAAAGATACCCCCACAAAAGATTGCTGGCAATGGTTGAGAGACAGCCGGAACTGACCTACACTGGTGATGGGATGGCCAAACACCCTAATAGTTGTGCCAGAAACCCCATCCAAGGACTGAGGAATCTGGATGCAGAGATCCACAGCTAGATCTCTGTGTAGATCCCGGGTAGAGCGCCGGGAGTCTAATTAGCGAGAAAGAGGAGGGTTTATATGAGTGAGAATTGTTGAAACCAAGGTTGGATAAAGCACAGGGACATATAGCCAAACAAATAGAAACACATGAACTATGAACCAAAGGCTGAGGGGCCCCCAACTGGATCAGGCCCTCTGAATAGGTGAGACAGTTGATTGGCTTGATCTGTTTGGGAGGCATCTAGGCAGTGGTACTGGGTCCTGTGCTCATTGCATGAGATGGCTGTTTGAAACCTGGGGCTTATGCAGGGACGCTTGGCTCAGTCTGGGAGGAGGGGACTGGACCTGCCTGGACTGAGTCTACCAGATCGATCTCAGTCCTCAGGGGAGGCTTTGCCTTGGAGGAGGTGGGAATGGGGGGTGGGCTGGGGGGAAGGGAAGAGGGGCAGGAGGGGGAAGAACAAGGGAATCTATGGCTGATATGTAGAACTGAATGGTATTATAAAATAAAATAAAAAAATAAGGGCAAATATAATAAAATAAGTATAGAATGTATAATCTGATGATCATAATATATTTGTGAAATATGTTTAAAAATGTTAAATAAGCACAATGATATTCTTTCTGTGGACAAAAAGACTGAACATTGTTCAGATTGTCATATTTCTGCATTGGTTTATATATTGTGCACATTTTCCACCTGATTTTTTTTTTTTTTTTTTTTTTTGGTTTTTTTCGAGACAGGGTTTCTCTGTGTAGCTTTGTGCCTTTCCTGGAGCTCACTTGGTAGCCCAGGCTGGCCTCGAACTCACAGAGATCTGCCTGGCTCTGCCTCCCGAGTGCTGGGATTAAAGGCGTGCGCCACCAACGCCCGGCTAAAACATACGCATCACCTTTTTTTTTTTTTTTGGTTTTTCGAGACAGGGTTTCTCTGTGTAGCTTTACGCCTTTCCTGGAACTCGCTTTGGAGACCAGGCCGGCCTCGAACTCACAGAGATCCGCCTGCCTCTATCCACCTGATTTTTATACAAGCTGACCTTCAAAATTTCTGTAAAACCCAAAGCCTCAAGTTAGACAAAAAAAAAAAAAGTATCGACTAAAGGAAGTAAGAGAGAACTCACACTTTCTAACTTTAAAACTTAACTACAAACAGTAGTTGAATGTGTTTATTCTGTAGCCAGGAAATAGGCCTCACCTATATCTCCATCAGCAGATATCTTAATACTGAGGTTCTTCCAATTCAGTAATAAATGCATTTATTAAATTTCATAAAGGCATAGGATTGGTATAATTTTTGTTTTCTCAAATCTAAAACTCATGCCTTTTCATCATAGTAACTACTGCTGGAAGCATTTTAAGGAAAAATAATGGTGTGCATTTCTCCAACCCTTTTCAGTCTCTGTGTCTCTCTGTCTATGTCTCATACACACACACACACACACACACACACACACACACACACCATGACAAAAAGACAGTATGGTATATGTATACAGCAGAATTTTATTCTGTACTAAATCATAATAAAATCATGTAATCTGAAGGAGAATGGAGTTAACCAGAGACCGTGAGTGAAATAAGGCAGACTCAGAAAGACAACTATCACATTTAGGATACTTCTACCATACTTGGAATCTGAATGTAAACATGATAGATTGTAGATAGGTATATATATATATATATATATATATATATATATATATATATATAATATAGGTATATATAATATATAGGTGTATATATATATATATATATATAAAATAGATGATAGTTGCATAACTTGAGAGTGAAAGGGAGCTGTGCAGGGATTAAAGGGGGAGGAAGGAGATGGAAAACAAAAAGGGTAAATGGTGGGGAAAAATCCCATGTTTTCTCTCATATTTAGAAATCTGATTGCACACACACACACACACACACACACACGACAAAAATGGCAGAATGGTGAGTATTTTCAAGGAGGAATGAGACCAAGGGGACACAAGGAAGACCAGGAGGGAGAAATGGCAAGGTACAGTGATGTATATACACAAGAATACTACACAATGAAGCCCACTTGTTTATACTAAGTAAAATACTTTGCAGAATACAATTAACATTTTAAGTGTTTGTGGCATAAGAAAAGACATTAATCAATGATTAATTAATTAATTAATTAATAAGAAATTAATGTGAAGGAAATCCAAGGTAAGGTTTCAGAGAGAAAAAAATTATGGTTTAGGTTGAAGCAAAGAGGAGACTATTAAAGACAACTGTCTCTACAACAGATGATTTCAAAAGCCACTAAACAGGCACAAAAAAGAGAAATAAGCAAATTTTACTTTCTCAAATTAAAAATGCTTTTACTTAAAATTTTTCAAAGAAATGAAAATCAACATACTGCAGGGGAAGAATATTCACAAATAATATCACATATAAAATAAGAGGTCAGTGCAAAGGCTATATGAAGAAGCCTATAAACTCAATTATAGAAAAGACAAACAACCCAATTAAGAATGTTCAAAGGTCTTTAGTAGGCATTTTTCCAATGAAGATAAAAAGCAGCCTCCAAAACTACTTGTAAAGATACTAAATATGACTGGCCAACAGAAAAATGAAAATAAAAATCGCAAGTAGAAATCACTCCATATTCCCTCCACTAGGATACATAAAACAAAAAAGAAGTTTGGGTACTGTATGTAGAAATTGAAAATCCTGTAATTGCTGTTGAAAATACAAATGGATAAATGCACTGTGAATGAAAAATTCCTGTAAGTACCTCAGAAAGTTAGGTCTAAAGCTTTTATCCATCCAGGAAATTCCACTCCCAGTGGATTTGCAAGAAATTAACTCATGCTGGTGAAGATGTAGAGTAAGAGGAACACTCATCTATTGCTGGTGTGAGTGTAAACTTGTACAGCCACTATGGAAATCAATATTATGGTTTCTCAGAAAGATGGGAATTAATCCACATAAAATTCTAGCTATTCCACTCTTTGGCATATACCCAAAGGATGCTTCATCCTACCAGAGACACTTGCTCAATTATGTTCATTGCTATTTTATTTATAATAGACAGAAATTGGAAACAACCTAGATGCTTCTCAACAGAAGAATGGATACATTTACACAATGGAGTGTTACTCAGCTGTTAAAAAAATGATCATGAAATTTGCAGGCAAATGGATGGAACTAGAAAAAAAAATCATTCGTAGTGAGATATCCCAGACTCAGGAAGACAAAATTGGTATGTATTCTCTTATATATAGATAACAGTTGTTAAGGTATATAACAATCCTTCTGTACACTGTTCAGATGTGATGCTCTCGTTGTTAATAGAAAGCTGATTCACTGATAGTTAGGCAGGATTTTTGGGCCAGACAGAACGCTGGGAAATAGGAGGGCAGAGTCAGAGGAGTCTCAAGCCAGATACAAAAGAAGGAACATGGGAAATTCATAGATGAGGTAAACAAGCCTTGGGGCAACACATATGTAGCATGGATCTTAAAAGTTCTTATTAATTAAATCAAACCTGAGGCCATTTATTGGTGTGAATGCTGGAAGATCAGAGAAGCAGAACAAGCCACAGCTTCCTCACCTTGCCAGTTCCTCAGCTGATCCTGTTTCCTCAGACTGGATACCTCTGAGTCCTCATCCAGAATGGGTCTCAGCTGAACTGCTGCTCAAAGCCTAAAAGCTTAACCAGCCAAATGCTTCTAGTTCCTGGTCTTCATGCCTTATATACCTCTCTGCTATCTGCCATCACTCCCTGGGATTAAAGGCTCACTTCTTAGGATTAAAGGCATGTGTCACCATGCCTGGCTGTATCCTTGGATTTTTGCCTCTGGAATGCTAGGATTTAAGGCATGTGCTACCACTGCCTAACCTCTATGTTTAATATCATGGCTGTTCTGTCTCTGACCCTAGATAAGTTTATTAGGGTGCACAATATTTTGTGTAACACAATACCACCACATTACACATAGATTAATAGAAATGAGTTAATTTAAGTTCTAAGAGCTGGCTGGAGACAAGCCTAGGCTATAGGCTGAGCATTGATAATTAATAATAATTCTCTGTGTGATTATTTGGGGAGCGACTGGTGGGACAGAGCTGATCAGGAGTCTAGACTGAAAACTCTGCCTACAGATAACAAAGGTAGAATTCATAGAACCACAGATGGTAGGTATACAGTAAGACAGAGTAAATAGATATATTTTATTAGGAAAGATAAAATAATAAAGAGATATGGATGGATAGGGGGATGTAATGGAAGTATCAAGTGGAGAGGGGGAAATGGAGAGGTGGTTATGGTATATATTATGGAGAAAAACAGCTAAAATTAAAGGACATTTGAGGGGGAGTATGGAAAAATAATGCAGTAGAAACTTCTTAAAATATATAAATGGATGGAGGAGATCTAAATGAAATTGCAAAATAATTGGGGAGACAAAGTCCTAAAGTCTTATCACCAAACAGAGCTTCCAATACCAGGTTTGGGTTACATCTAATTGAGTTGTTGGCTAAAAGGGCCCCATTGGAATCCCAAAACAAACAGGCTGTTTCTCTCCACAAGCTGACAGCATGGCCCCATTGCTGATGACAACACCTATACAGTCCACTGAAGATGGAGATGTTGCGCTGGTGCTTACATAGAGCCTTTACTACTGTGTTCCAACATTGTTGGCATAGGAAGGTACTACATCAAAGCTATCAAAGCAGAAACATAAACACCAAGCTCACAACAAAACCTTTATCTACAATGGCACACTACCTCCAAGATATGCTAGGGCCATGTTTGCACAAAGTTTGTAGGAGTCAACAACCAGTAACTTGTTTGACTTAAGGCTCACTATACAAGATGGAATCTATACTGAAAACTATTATTTGGATGACCAAGAACCTGAGATTAAATTGCCTAGGGTAAAACCAAATAACACTAGTTTAAAAAAGGAAAAAAATATAGGAATAAAGTGATTCCTAATGATATTCTGCTGTACTTATAGATCAGTGCCTTATTCAGGCATTATAAGAGAAACTTCCTCTTGCAGCAGATGGGAACAAATATAGAGACCCACAGCCAACAATTACACAGAGAGTGTGAGACCTTGAAACACTCATCTTCCATGGGGTGTCTCTTTCAAATCACTCCCCTTAGAGCTCAGGGAACCCTGTGGAAGAGGAGGTGGAAAGACTGTAAGATCCAGAGTGGCTTGAGGATACCCAGAAAACAAAGCCCTCTAAATTAACATGAGCAAAGCTCATATGAACTCACAGAGACTGAAGCAGCATGCACAGGGCCTGCATAGGTCTGCACAAGGTCCTCTGTGTTTACATTATGGCCTCCAGTTTAGTATTTTTATGGGATTCCTGAATGTGCCAACTAGGAGGTTTCTGATTCTTGGGCCTTTCCTTGGTCTCTTTTCCTTCTGTTAGTTTGTCTTATCTAACTTTAATGTAATAGTTAACTGAACTGTCATTGATACCTGCTGGGAGAGGGAAAAATCTGTTTTCTCCAGAGGAGTTGATACTGATTATATTAACCACTCCACGGCAGGCCTCACCTCATGTTCATTAGTAGCTGACCAGCATATAATGGATCTCTCTCTCTCTCTCTCTCTCTCTCTCTCTCTCTCTCTCTCTCTCTCTCTCTCTCTCTCACACACACACACACACACACACATATGAATATCAAAATGAGTATGTGAACATTTCATTCCATATTATTCATAACAGCAAAGTGAGAGAAGTAAATCACATGGCTGTCAACTCATGAACGGATTAAAAATTGCTTAACTGATGGAATAATGGTATATTCATACTAATGGTATATTCATAGTATTTGATACCATTTAAGCATAAAATGGTGACATCTTTATAAATGTTATAACTAGATGAACCATAATTTTATCCTTATACTCACAGAGAAGTGTATTCCTCACCCCTCTTAAAGGAAATTTCTCTTTGCAATAGACAGGGATCATTATGGAAAAATACAACCAATCACAATGTACAGTGCTGGAGCCCACTTCCAATGGAAACATCCACAATACAACTCCTGCTTGTAACATTCATAAATCATTGAAGAAGAGGGAGCAAAGAGATTGTAAGAATCCTCTCAGAGGATCAGGGAGTTTGCTGTGAGGTTGTGTCTTTCTAGGAATGTCAAAACCTACACTCATTAAGTCTCATCAACATGACTACTCAAACAAGAGCTGAACAGACACAACAATAGATATGCTAAAGTGGACAGGGGAAAGCCCACAAGGCCACAACCCTACACAGAAATTTACAAGCAACCAAGAAACGCTGAGCGTAAGAGAAATAGTCTTCTCCAGTGACGAGCACACCAACTGGTTATCCAATACCAAATGGTCATTCCTGAAGACATATATATAAAAGTAACATCATACAGTCTGATCAGGTTACACACACACACACACACACACACACACACACACACACACACATATATATATATATATATATATATATATATATATATCACAACAATTAATTTTAAAAAGGCCATGAATTTGAAAGAGAGCATGAAGGAGTATATGGAATGGTTTGAAGGAAGAAAAAGAAAGGGGGAAATGAAAACATCCACAATAAAATAAGTAATTTAAATAATCCAAGTGGCATTAGTCTGTCCAAAGCAATCTTTTCAATTTTATTTATGCAAAATGTTTGGTATACATAAGTTTATTCTTGTTTGCTGAAGGTTAGGAAATTTGGTGTAGAATGGGGAAAGGGATGGACATGACTTCTAATGAGTGTTCAGTTTCCTGTAAGGAAATAAAATTGCTCTAAAATCACATGCAGTGGATCCTACAGAGATGTCTGAGTGGGTCCAAAACCATTGGTTATGTAGTAAAATGAATTTATAGCATATTAATTGTATCTCAACAAATATGAGGTGTATGTGTGTGTGTCTTAACTCTTCTCCACAGAATTTATCTTCTTTGATCTATGTTTCAATTTATAAGAGAGATGTGTAGTAATCATTTTCCTAGGGGAGATCAGTATTATTTTACCCAAACTTAGAAACCACCAGATTTCTCACCAAAAGATTTAAAGCACAGAAGCTCTGATGCTGTTGATTTCCAAGACAAACACTCTGAATAAACTTCTCTCTAATAAATAAAGCATCTCTTTTGTCATTCAGACCTCCACAGAAACAGCAAGCCAATGGAGGGCACAATTTCTAAATTAGGCAGCTGGTTATTTAGGAGAGAGCACAAGTGAGAAAAACACAGAAGAAGAATTACAACTATTCACACAGACTCAAGTTCTATTGATACTTAAGAAGGTGTTTGTTTGTTTTCAAGACAGGTTTTTTTTGTTTTGTTTTTGTTTTTGATTTTTTGTATAGCTTTGGCTATTCTGGAACTGGCTTTGTAGACCAGGCTGGCCTCCAACTCACAGAGATCCACCTGTCTCTGCCTCCTGAGTTCTGAGATTAAAGACGTGCACCACTACTGCCTTACAATACAAGAAACCCAAAGATACCAGTCAGATCCTCATTCCAAATGTAATCTTTAGAATAGTTATCCTTGCATCCGTTAAGATACTTTTGGGCCAGGAAGATGGTTCGATGGGTAAAAGTGCTTGAAGATCAAAGCTGATGACTTGAGTTGGTGCTGGAATCCATGGCTAAAGGAGAGGCCTGACTCATCAAAGGTAGTTTTGACCTCCACGTCTGCTCTATGTCATGTGTATATCTGCACAGGGACCCAGACATGCACAAAGAGAGAGAGAGGGAGAGAGAGAGGGGGGAGAGAGAGAGAGAGAGAGAGAGAGAGAGAGAGAGAGACAGAGACAGAGACAGAGACAGAGATAGAGACACAGAGAGGCAGAGAGAGACAGAGACAGAGACAGCGACACAGAGAGAAATATGCAATAATAACACATTTAGTTAAGTTAGTAAAATATTTTCTGCTTGAAACTTTAGGCCATTGCTTCTATACCAGCTCTTTTCAGATCCATGTAAACTTAGTGTGCTTCTTCTTCCACTGAAAACACTTTTAATATTGAGACAAAATTTACATATGTTCCTATAATTGTCCTTTCTCTAAATAGGTTATTCCCAGGTCTGTCTGTCAATAAGCCCTCAGGCAGAGAGGCTTTTGGAGCATCCAGTCTCAGCCACCTTACTTGCTCTTACTCTTCAGCACTGTGATAAATAATGCTTCTAAGAAACTATTATCTCAACTCTTCTGCCCTCTACCTTAAATTCAAAAGATAAACTCAAAATTAGTCATGATGTTGATGGGTTATGTAGTGTTGACTTTTCAAAAAGTTGACTTTTCCAAATATGTGTGGGATAGTAACAACTAAAATTAAGAGTACCATAGACTTATAATTCAAAGTCACATTATTTATCAACTGCTTATGTCATTCTGTGCTTGAAGAAGCAATGATCAGTTGAAAATATGCAGGAAGAGAGGCCTGGGGTCATTATCTAGCTCCCACTTTTTTAACAGCCCACTAAAATAGATGGCCATAAGTTCTGCATATGATTAATGGGTTTGTGAGGAATAATAAGGACCCTGTAAGTTAGAGTAAGTTACTTTGAGAAGAACATGGTGGTGACTAACAGGATGCATGTAGATTAGACATTGGGATTGCCACACCAGAAATGATAGAAATTGGAGAAATAATGAACCAAAAGGTATCATATAGGTGTAGTGAGTTACAGAGCTCTTGAGGGCAGGGACTTATGTCATTCTCCACAGTATCCTAAGAACTGATTGTTACTCAGAGGGAATAAATAAGCCACACCCACTTTAAATTGGATTTAATGAGTGAATTATTGTCTTCCTCTCCCTTGAGATAAATATATTCCTTTTTACATATTACTTAATTGTTCCAGGATGCATATATTATAGAACGTAGAGTGATGTACAAAACTAGTTCTATCTAATCCCAATGGTGGTATTCATTTTCCTGAAGGCACAAATGATCCAAGTTTAGCCATTATCAATTTGGTTTTAAAAACAACCAAGATTCTTTATCCTGCTGGGGTGAAGAGGCCACAAAGGATCCCACAGCTAAGGGTGGAGATAACCCCGATCCTAGAATACAGTCTGCTCTACAAAATTCTGCATTGCACATAGCAGATTGCACTACTTATTTGCCTAAGGTTGTGGTAATCACTTACAGCTACTTTAATTTCAAATATTGATTAAGAACAAATGGATGGGGGGAAAGATTGTTTTTGTCATCAACAAATGAATATTAAGAGAACAAATATCTTAGACAATTTGAGTTTCTAATTGATGCAGCATATACAAGTCACTTATTTTATTTAAATAATGTTTGATTTTATTATTGTTTTAACAAAATGTGTGTGTGTGTGTGTGTGTGTGTGTGTGTGTGTGTGCATGTGCATGTGAAAAGGAAAGAAACAAAGAGGAAAGAGGATTGAAAGACCTTGTAAAGATGGCACAACAGCCAAGACTTCTGTTCTGAAAGTTCTTGCCATCAAAGATTCCTTGCAGCAGAGCCAATTTCCAGCCTCAGAGTCCATGATCACATTGTAATGTGTCTATAATTGATACATGTAGAGTACTTCAGGGATTTTGAGTTTTCAAGGTATTTTCACATTATATGATCTTTGGGGAAATTCTGTAACAGAGGGTTGAGAGAGAATTATGATCCCTGCTTTTAGATGTGAATTAGTTATAGAAAGACCAGCTCCCTCCCTCCCTGGCTCCCTCTCTCTATCTCTTTGTATTTGTGTGTTTGTGTGTCTCTCTGTGTCTTTCTTGTCTCTGTCTGTCTCTTGCTCTCTCTTCTCCTTCCTCTCATATATCCTTATATGTGCATGGGTATGTGTGCATGTACATACACACATCAATCCCATTAATACAGAAGGAGGAGGGCAACTTCAGCAGACTCTGTCTCCTGATTTGCTGTTTTACTACCATATTGGGCAAAGATTTTTGTGGTAAAGGATCAATTATTCATTCAGCCCTGAACAAGTCTGTGTATGAAGGTTGGATGTTTCAAGGTTATTGCAGAGAAAGAGACATGGGTGCTGTTCCATAGTACTCAGTAAGGAATTAATAAGTGTTGTGATGAAAAAGAAAGAAAAATGAAAGCTAAATAAGACAACCAAAACAGAGGGCTGGGAAAAGGTGCCTCTTTGTATATTTAGAAATAAAACTTATTTTATGTATTAGTGGGATACAATTCATTTAATATCAGTAGAGGCATAAGTGTATAGGAAATGCTTTTCAAAGTATTACTTATGTAGTATAATAAAATACCACACACACCGAATAGGGATTCTTAAGATCTTTTCATCCTGGTGTATGCAAACAGAGCTATATACTCAATGTGAACTGTAGTTCTGATTCTAACCAGTTTCTAAATCAGAGCAACGGAAATATCTGTTCCCCATTCTGCACTTCATTTCTCAAATACAGAAGAGTACAGTAAAGATAAGAAATACCCCTAGAAATCATGGCAATGTCCAGACAGAACTTTTCAGAGAAAAAATAAATTGTACATAAAAAGAAGTACTTGTAAGAACAGTAGGCACGGGATTCTGGAACACACAGAGTTTGCATTACCACTGTGGCTCCATGCATCATCTGTCACTTTCCAGGGAAAGGCATGCATCGAGGAGATGACAGATTATAGGACTGGTGAAAGCCCTCCAGTCGACCAGCATCATTACCTTCGGCCTGCCTCAGCTATCCGTCAGCAATTGGAAGCAAGCTCTTCAGAGCCTTTGTGACAGCTCATTCAGGCCCGCTTCCCTTGCCCATCCCACAGACTTTGAAGTCTTCATACTCTCAACAGGGGAATAGAAAAGTGATTTATGAGCCCTATTGAAATATCACAAATAATTCAAGAGATTAAGGAATACAGAGAAAGGAAAAGGAAATACCCAGTTTTAATATGCATCCATGATATATTTATCAAGTAACTACTGAAGTCCAAAGTAACTTCTAAAAGTTTGTATAGATATTTCCCATGAGGTTTCTGTTCTTTATCTTATGTTCCTTTAATACCAGACCTTCCTCCTAAGTCAATATGCATCAAGGCAGTTTGTCTTAGAAGTGAGAATGTGAACATCTTTAGCTTACCTGTTATTGTTGATCAATGAGTCATGCCGACCTGGACTACCAGCTAGAAGAACATCAGGATGTATTCTGCTCATGCAAACTAGGGGCTTGGTTAGTTGTCACCATGTTCGTTTGTCTCAGGAGAAAGTGGATTCAGAACTGGTGCTGTGATTTAGAAAAACAAAAATGCTAAAGGGAAAAGTGACGTTGCAGATATCCAGGCAGTTAAACTCTCAGAAACATAGCCATCTATTTAAAGACTCACAGGTATGGCCAGCTGAGATACGAAAAATCACAAGGATGTACCTGTGTTTACTTATGTTAAGGTTAAGTGATGTCATGGATATAAGGGAAGTGACAGACGGCACCTGGCAGAAAGCAAGAGACTCAGTAAAAGGCAGCGATTCTTACTCTTCATCATAGTTCAAGGTAAAATAATCCCTCTTTTTCCTATGCTTTCACAAAAAAAAAAAAAAAAAAAAAAAAAAAAAAAACCAGCAACAACAGCAAAATTGATGTTGATTCCACAGTAAAGTGGCTGTGCTGCAACACAGCTTTATTCTTTTCCTTTTGTCTTTGTTTATTTGGAGCTTTGTGGAAACTGGAACTGTGATGTCATTGTATTAGATCCCCTAGGTGGACAGCAGGACCTAAGCAAATAGTAGACATCAATACAGGAGAGGAGACAGGAAAAAAGACAGTGGTGGGGAGGGATGGGAAGGAGGGCTAGAAGGTACAGTGAAAACACCAGTACAAGCACATTTTCTCCACTTTCAAGAGCATTCAATTGAAAACATAGTTCAGATAGCTGAAGCATTCTTTCTTAAGCTTGTTTTTCTTTGGCCTATTCTATCTTTGCTGAAAAATAGAAGAGCAAGCCACAGAGAAAAGCTGAAGCAGAGACACATGCTTGAAATTCCTTGTCCCTACATGCCATTATTGTCACATTGAACTACAAGCTATTCCTTACTAGTGTCCCAGTACACCTTATTTTTTTCATATCAAGCCCAACTTTCAACTTATTACAATCTTTTCTAAGGAAAATTCACTCACCACACCTTAAAATCTGTTGTTTTTTCATTTGAAATATACTATCATCCTGGTCACAGGGAAAAGCTAATGGCCTAGGCCACTTGAATGTTTAAAGCACAGAACACTCTACCCTAAGGCATTGTGTCTTGAGCCTCAAAGTTCTATATCTTTTATATGTTTGATGCTGAAAACTGTTTTTTTTTTCCTTAAAATTTTTATTTCTGTATCTACTTTGAGTTTTTAATTATTTCTAGTCATCCTTGCTCTTATTTGTATAATAATACATTTCATTGTTTGGTCAATGGCTCCTTCTTTTGCTTTCTCCTTTCTTATCACACTCATGGATTGCTTAACTGTCCACTTAGATGCCTATCTAATTCCCTGGTGTCTCAGTTCTTTGAGATCTTCATCTCCCTTATGCTGTGGGATGTTCTGTATGTTAAATGTGTTGCTCTGATTCATTAATAAATAAAACACTGATTGGCCAGTAGCCAAGCAGGCACTATAGGCAGGACAAGGAGAGAGGAGAATTCTGGAAAGAGAAAGGCGAGTGAAGAGCCGCCTCCATGACAAGTGAGATGTAAGGTACCAGTAAGCCACAAGCAACGTTGCAACTTATAGACTAATAAAAATAGGTTAATTTAAGATATAAGAACTAGATAACAAAAAGCCTGCTGTGGCCATACAGTTTGTAAACAATATAAGTCTCTATGTGTTTACTTGCAGTTTGTAAACGATATAAGTCTCTATGTGTTTACTCGGTTGGGTCTGAGCGGCTGTGGGACTGGCAGGTGAGAGAGATTTGTCCTGACTGTGGGCCAGGCAGGACTGAAGAAATCTCCAGACACACCCTTGTAGTTCCTTTTTTAGTTCCTACCAATTTCCAGCCATCTTCTTCACAATTCAAGCATGGTTCCTCCCTCTATTTCTTCATAATTCCATTCAGATACCCAAATCAACACACTCTCATTTCCACTTGAATTTCTAATTCTCTACCTCTAAAGCATACCACTCATTTGACAGATAGTTTCTGCTTTTATTTACACAGAGAAAAAAGTAATCCATGAAGAAGGACCATGTGAAAGAGGAGGAAGAGGAAAAAGAGGAGGAGGAAGAGGAGGGGGAGGAAGAAGAAGCTTCTTTATGAAATAAACCTAGCTGTGTTCTGAATCCTGTGGGTTGCATTTCTCAAACGTTACTGGACTTTTGACATAAAACATGAAATATGCCTGATAATAATGTCTCCCATCCCAATAGACAACACCCAATGAATTTTTTTAATATCTCACCATTCTCATGCTATTATTTTATTCTTAAATTGCCTTTCATTTACAGCTTATTAAAAAGAATTATGTTAACTTTGTTTGTATTTCTGGCATTTCCCACTCACTGTATAATAAAGTACAATTTATTTCTCATCCTGACATCTCTATTTACGCTACCATCACCAAGATCACCTGTGACCAATGTGTTGGTCCAAACTATTGCCAAAAGCCATACATGTGCTTATTTCCAACTGGTGATGAACATGTTCACAGATGCTTCACACACAAAAGTTCATTATTCCTTCTCTGTAATGATACTAGATTTTATTGGATTTCTGTCCACTGTTCAAAGTATATCTGGAAACCTCAGCATTTTGCAACCAGAAGTGTAAGAATGCTCACTCACACACAACCACACAGAGTCTAAGTTCTTCTTTACTTTGTCTTTAAAAATAGCTGTAAATAATTAAACCACATGATGATTAAGGAAAATATCTGTGTGTACTGAATTATAATTTAATTATAATCAGAATAAGTCAGTCTTGAAGAATTGTAGATAACAGCATTCTAGAAGGTATGTATTAGACACAAAGTTAAGGCAAGAGGCAATTTGACATGGCAAGGAAGCAGAGTTGCCATTTGCCTAGACCACACAAAGTCACCAAATGGGGAAAATAGAAAGCTATCTAGGAAGAAAGCAGGCATCAGATATTTATGAGCTCATAATAGCATAAAAGTTTTGGACTGCATGTAGCATGAATCTTAGTCTTATTAATAAAAACAAATCCGGGCCAGGTATTGGGGTGAACATTGGAAGATCAGAGAGGCAGAACAAGCCACAGCTAACCTCACCTGGCCAACTTCTCAGCTGGTCTTGTTTCCTCAGACTGGAAACTTCTGTGTCCTCATCCAAATGGATCTCAGCTGAACTGTGCTGCTCGAAAGCCTGAAAGCTTAACCAGCTAAATGCTTGCCCAGGCCAAATGCTTCTAGTTTCTGGTCCTCACGTCTTATATACCTTTCTGCTTTCTACCACCACTTCCTGGGATTAAAGGCTCGCTTTCTGGGATTAAAGGCATGAGTCACCATGCTTGGCTGTATCCTTGAACAGATGGATTTCTGCCTCTGGAATGCTAGGATTAAAGGTGTGTGCTACCACTGCCTATCCTAAATATCTAGTAGCTTTTCTGTTCTCTGACACCAGATAAGTTTATTAGGGTACACAATATTTTAGGGAACACAATACCACCACAGACTGTGTTTTATTAAAATATACCACATGAAAGCCTACACAAATCATAATTAGACAGAAGGTATATTTGAATACATATAATTTTAATACTAAATGATTAAAAACAGTATAAATATCTACAACCATGGGACTGATTGATTTCCACAATGAAATAGGATGCTACAGTTAAAAGTGTAGGGGTGAAGTCATGGTGTTGTATGAGTTAATCCCAGGATTTGGGAGGCAGAGGCAGTAAGTCTGTGTGTTTAAGTTTGGTCTTGGCTGTTTAAAGAATTCAGGCTGAAAAAGGACTACACAATGAGACTCAAGGGGGAAAAAAGGATAGATGGAAGGAAGGGGAAGGGGAAAGAATGGAAGGGAAGGGAAGGAAGGGAAAGGCAAGGTAAGCCAGAAGGAGGAGAAAACTATACATGGTAGCTCTTGCCAGTAATCCCAAAAAGGAATCTAGGCTATTGTAAGTCCATGGCTATCTTGAGCTATCTATTGATATCCCTGTTTTTGTTTGTTTGTTGGTTTTTTTTTTTTTTTTTTTGGTTGTGAGCCTAGCCTTTAACGGCTGAGCCATCTCTCCAGCCCTGATATCCCTGTTTTTAAAACAAAAATAAATCCTACTATATTATGAAAAAGTATCACTCTATGTTACTAAGTCACAATACATAATTCAGAGAAGCTTGAATAATACTTTTTTTTTTAAAATCAAGTATGAGCATGCACATGCTACTCTCTGAAAAATGACTTGCAAGGCAGGTTCTGCATTGTTATGTTCGTGACATGGTTTTCTGGGTTTCAGGAGTTGAAGGGAGACTCTCCTTTTGTGTATTTGGCACTTTTGCATTGGAGAATGTGTTCATATATTAGTAAATAAGTTAAAGCTAAGCATAGTAGAAGAATGAATTACCATCCAAATACAACAATCCAGAGCTGATTTCTGAACTGAAGGCACATTGTCAATCAGTGAGACTACCAGTTGACCCCCCATGGGAGAGTTCAGCAACCTTTTTGTGACCAAAGTCAAAATTAGCATCTCCTTGTCACTCATCAGGTTATGTCTCAATTAGTATCTGTTTAGAGTCTTCTTCTCTGGTCTTCCATGTGCTTCCTGGTAACCTCAGACCTTGTAAATCTCCTCTATTCCTTTTATAGACTTCTCACTTGGCACAGGAATGCCTGCTTGTTAACCATTGTGTCTCTGCTGCTTGAAAAAGATGAGTTTGAAGGAATATTTGTATTTTAATAAAGACAGTCTTTCCCAACAATTACCTCCCAAGGTGCCTACCTTATTATTAACGGAACTAAAATACCACTTAGAGGCACACTTCTACAGCTCTGTTACCTGTTGTGGAAAGTAATACAGTATTTCCTATCATTCACTCTCAAATTGCTTCTTTTGATTTAATGATCTGCTTCTTAGTTCTAGTCTCTGAGATTTTTAGGAACAAGCTATAATTACTGTTTCCATAATATCAATTATTTTATGGATTTTAAAGTGGAAGATTAATATTGAAAAGTGAAATAATTTAAAACATAAGACATAGGGGATATATATGTATATATATGTATATATACATATATATGTATATATATATAATATGATTAAGAAGCAAATTTCTCCATAGTTTAAGCCATAAAACAATTATCTAAGTTATTGTATGCAAGCATACATGCATACATAAATGCATACATACCTACAATGAGAGAGGGGGGGGAGAGAAGTGGACAGGTGATTCACAGACAGATGAACCAATACTTGAGAGAGAGGAAGTTCATAGAGTTTAGTCAAAGAAGCCTAGAGAAAATACAGTTGGAGTCATGAGGAACTGTGAAGCCAGGTCCTCTTATGTCAAATAATTTCAGAATCACCTTTGGGGATGAAACTATAGCAAGGGAGTTGCCATTACATATGAGCATAAAGGTGGCCTTACAGAGGACCCCGTCACAAGTAAATTGAGGCTAAAAAACACAAGCATACACAGAGAGAGAGTGGGGGGGAGGGAAGGAGGGAAGGAGAGGGAAGGAGAGAGAGAGGGAGAGAGGGAGGGAGGGAGGGAGAGAGAGGGGGGTCATAATAGGTAACACATTTTAACATCTTTCAACAAATTTATGTGTTACAAGATTTACCTGCAAAAAAAAAATAGGGAATTAAAGGTCTCAATTTTTGAGGCTTGCGTTTATATTTTCTTCATAAGTCATAAACATTTAGCAAATACTTCAACTTAAAAATTACCCTGGAGTTGGAAACTCAGGGTTTTCTTTATTTTGCCCACAAGTGCCTGTCCAGGAAGTGAAAGACTGCCTCAGAAAGCTAGTAAATCCAGGACTGAGCTTACATCCAAAAATGCCACTGCCTTAAAGTAAAGCAAATCTGGTCGGTTCAGCAGAGGAACTCGTTGTCTGCTCCAATATGGAGGAAAGGGCTGTTGTGAAAGGGGCTGTTGAACAAGGTCTCCTGGGAGCATCTCATTATCTAAACATTGAAGTCTATTTTATAAAGGAGAAAAATGGAAGGATACATGTAGAATATGAAAGAAAGAGTTATCTTTAAAATCTGAAAAATTCTACTTAAGAAAAATATAGGTATCTTGAAAGCAAAGTTGAAACTGTCTAGGGAATGAAGGGAAGTGAGGAGAAGGGTGAAGCAGGGAGTAGGAGAGGTAGAGGGGGCTGAGGTACATTTTCTAAGTACATTTTATACATATGTGAAAATGTCCTTGTGAAACCCAATTGTATGTGCAATAATTACATGTAGTTAAAGTTTTTTCAAAAGAAATGTTTTGACGTTTAAAAAATGAAATAAAGAGGTAAGCAGATCTCTTTGAGTTCAAGGCCAGCTTAGTTACATGGTGAATTCCAGGCTAGCTATGGTTACATAGTGATGCCCTGTCTCAAAAGAAAAAGAAAAAGAAAAAAAGAAAATTTCAGTGCACAGTGTGAATAACAAATATGTTATAGCTGAATGAAGAAAGTATAGATTCATAGAATGATCTGAGAAAGTGACCCGGCAATTAAAGCATTCTTCTGTAAAACTTAATGAAAGTCAAATTTATTTCTGATCCTAGTTTCCTCAATTGATAAAATTGTAATACTTTTTGTCTCTATATTTTTAATGTTTAAAATAGAAAATATTAACTTATGTATTAAGTCTCTCTGAGCCACTATAACTCAATGAGATGATAGCTATGAGAAACTATTCAAAGTGCATGTATATATACTTATTATAATTATTATGATTTTGTTAATAAACAAACTGAAGACACCAGTGCTCCAGGCCCTTCCTCTAGAAGTGCTGTCCTGTCACTTATTTAATAATTAGAAAAATGTTTAGGCTTTATATATGATATTTTCAAGGTACCTTAGATTTTGCTTTTAGCAGGATTATTTCTACACTTGTAATAAGTATTTTTGACACTCTTAGTTCAAGTTCAGAAAACATCCTAAACTGATCACCACCATTTCTGTCCCAACACTCTATCATTTTGAATTACACTCACTGTTTATGGGGAGCATGGAAGTGCAATGTCAAGTTGACTCTGTACAAAGACTGGAATGAAAAGAATGGAGGGTAATTCCTAACTGGGGGTGGAGAACGGACCATTAATATGCACAATACTTGACAAAGGCAGCTTGAAAATTTAACACATGTGTGTCAATCCTCAATGTAAATTAGTTTACTAAATTTTCTGACATTTCAAGTCATTTTTCAAATTTCAATTCAGATTTCGGCAAATTAGCAAGCCACCAACCATTCTTGTTTACATTTCTTTCTTTCTTTCTTATTTATTTATCTATTGCACAGAATATATGAAAGTACATGTATGGGCATTTGTGGTGGTCAGAAGACACCTGTAGGGAGTGAGTTCTCTTCTTCCACTATGTGGTAATTAGCTTTAAACTTGGGTAGTCTGGCTTGATAACAGGTGCTTTACCTCCCGGGCCAGGCACTGACCATCCGGTAAACATCTTCAGGGCTCATCCTGGAAAACTTTAACTTCGGGTTTCTTTCTCAATCTCTCCATATCTCAGTCAGCCTTGTATCTATTTTCTTACATCTGCTCTCAACTTCATGCATGACTCTTCCTGAACTGTTTTGTATTGTGGAGTACAGACAGTAAGAAGCATTAAGACAAGGCTGCTTAGGTGTGAATTGAAGGCCATCTCCACATGCTCTAAGAACCTTTCATCTTTAAGTTCAAAATGTCAGAGAGATTTGTAGAAAATTACCAGAGCACTTGAGCAAGAACTATCTAAAATTTTGTTTGTTTGTTTGTTTTGCTTGTGTGTGTGTGTGTATGTTTCAATGGACTGGATGAGAGAAGTACTCAGCATATAACCACAAAGCAGGACTTTGTATTATTGGTTATCCTGGCTAATGCCTCTCCCTAACCAGACACCAAGGGCTCCGGCCTCCAGCAAGTCACTAAGTCCCAGACTCCTGCCTTGAAAGAGGATAATGGTACTTCCCTTTCAGAGTTATTTGTGAGACTTGGATATGATACTATATTTCTGAACATGTGCTGGTTTTGGTAAAGACAACTGTGTTAAAAATAATATTTTTAAAAATACAATAATAGATAAGATTTTGTATGAATGGTTAAATGCTTTGTGACATCAATTACTTTTCCTTCTGACCTCATGGGTTGTCACAGGGTCAAAGTCCAGACAGCTTTGTGTAGCTCTTCTGCAAGTCTGCTGTCAAGGTGTTAGCCAGGTTGTGGTCTCCTTTAAAGACTGAACCAAGGAAGGCTCCTCCCCCAAGTTCTCATTATTGCTGACAGAATTTGGTTTCTTTCTGCTTGTCATTAGAAAAACTTCCCACAGCCCATTACCACATTGACCTCAGTGTTGCAGCAACATTCTTCATGAAAGCCCAAAAAGGAGAGTCAACAGAGACACTCATTTATGAAGAGAGAAGTTAGAGGTGACATCCCAACACTCTGCCATCTTCTGCTGTTTAGAGATAAGCCACAAGTATATGCACACGGCAGGGAGGAGATTATATAGGATATATACCCCACAAAGAGGTATGAGAAGCTGGAGTCATCCTGACAGGCTGTCTCTCATGGATAAGACCAAATCACATGTGCTGTACCTAATTCATATTTCCCTTTCATACCGTATTCCTCTCCCTTGTCCCTGCCTGATACCACTCTCACATGAGCCATTTGACAATCTCATTTATACAATGTCATACCTGTCTCTAGTCAAATACCAATAGGTAGATAGGTTAGTTGCATGATACATATGCACATGAACAAATACATATGTATTTGAGAACACACATGCATATATTAAGTGGACTGTAAATAAGATCATATTAACTGATTTTTCTACACAGTAATGCATCAGGGAAATTGTTCCAAGTCAAGTGATATAGTAAAGAATTGCATAATTTTCTGTATTATTGACAACAGCCAACCATCCCCGTAATAATCAGAATCCATTTAGCTACTAGGTTTATTTTTTCAGAACAAACAATGCAATAATTATTACTGCCAGTGTATTCTTACCTACTGAAGCATTTGTTTCTCTGGGATAGATTCCCTCAGTGGGATGTCTGGGTTAAAAGATGTTTTTAATTTAATAGGTATTGCCAGATTGCGTTCCAAAACAGGCCATAATAGTGCACATTTCCACCAGCAATATATTAAAATAGTCCTTTCTTTGTAGTGTGCTAGCAATAGGTGCTATTGCTCTGCTTCATGTTTGCCGGTCAGATGAGCATAAAGGGATATCTCATTTCTCTAATTCGCATTCACTGATGATTGGTGAGTATCTTAGCATTTGGTGGCTGTTGGGAAATGCCTTTGCACATCATTCCTTCAAAGACATTGCTAATCTTTCTATTGGGATATTTGAAAGGGTTCTTTATATGAAATGGATGGAGCTCACAATATTTATATTAAACTTTGCTACAGACTCACTATTGATTTATTCACTTTATGTATAGAATCTTTTTACATATGAAGTTTGTTTTTGAGAATAATTATTGTATTTATGTGCGCACACGCATGTGTGGGACAATGTGGGAAAAGGTATGTTATGGCACACATGTACAAGTTAGAAGGTAACCTGTGGGAACCAGGTCTCCTCTTCCACCATGAAGGTCTGTCTTCAGGGTCAAATCTATGTTATAAAGCTCAATGGTGAGTGCCTTTACATGCTGCCTCATCTCACTAGCCCACAAAGGTTTTGAAAATTTGTGGACAAAAGCACATGATTTTCCTGTATGATAACCTTAAATAATAAATGGAGTGTCCCAAATATTTATTTTTTATTTTATATTTTCACTAATCTTTGAGCCCTCCAGCTTTACTAGATCTTTTATGTCAGCCAATCCCCTTTCTGTGTTTTTGCGTGCCTTTCTTGACATATTTTTTCCATCCATATAAATACTTAGGCTAATCTTTTCCAATTTTATAAATAAAGATTTAGGGGTTATAATGGGCATGTGAATTCTATGAACTACAGCATCAATCAGCCAGGCAAGATGCACCCAGTGATGCAATTGTGACACGATGGCTATGGGGCAACAAGTCACTCCCTGTTGAGATCTGAGGCATGCTCCACAAGAGAGAATCAGTGTCTAGCAATGTAAAGCCATTCCAAGCCTGCGAATGAAGAGATCCTAGGCCCTAGGGAGGGACCTAATATTGCTGCTTAGCTGAAGTGACACAGCATCAAACCACATTGTAAATGTCTGTGTTTATTTCTTACAGACAGATGACTAATAGATTATGGGAAAAGGGAAGGCGTAGTACAAAGTCATGTACCCACTGGTGATCCCAGTTATAGTTCCAAATGGTCCCAGGATAGTTCCAAACTCTTGGTCACACAGATGGTCCTTTAAATTCTGCAACAACAACACCAACAAAACCATGATTATTGGAAAGAGATTAGAAAAGAAAAAGGTGCTGACAGATGTGGAAAGAATTAAGAGAGCAGCCAGATTATATTATATACAAGCATGTAACTGTTAAAGCACAAATTTTTTTTTAAAAAATGCAAAAACTTCTAATACATTGATTTCAGAACAACTGACATTTGCATTAACCTTATCAAATACTTCATATACTTCTCTTTGTACAGATTTTAATTACATGTTTAAAGAGTTTATTAGGAAATGTATTTATTTATAAAGTGAACATTATAATACTTTACTGTTATGTTTATTCCTAATAATAATATTGTTGAATTTACTGCATAGCTTTTTGCTGTTACTAATATAATTTTGATTCTGCTATATTTTTGAGTGTGTATTGTTATATCAGAAAAAGGTTTATTAAAGTTTCTATCAAATATCAAACCATTTACCAAGTTCTCTTTATCAATTGAAAAAGAACTATTTTTTTAAATTATAGGCTCTTTGGTTCTCTGGTTACAAATAACTGTAAGCAAAATAAAATAATTTACCACTGTTGCTCTTATTTTTATAGCTTTTTAATTATATTTCTTACATTCCTGTAGCTTTCAGAAAAATGTTGGGTGGTAATAATATCCTTATTTTTCATTTAAATTAAAATGACTTTAGTGATTTGTTATTGAAAATAAAACTTGTTGATGACTGATAAAATTTAATTAATATTTTATCTTTATTTTGCTTTATAAGGCCTAGCTAATGATTTTTACCATTTGATTTCCTGGAAGAAATGCTGCTTTGTGGAATATATCCATTGTATTCATGAAATTTAATAATTCATTTATTTAGGCTTTCATAATTCTCACAAAACAGTCTTGGTTTTTCTTTGTCTGACATTCATTTATCTTTAAAAAATGAGCTTTATTGGCATGCAGTTTACATATTCACCCAATTTAATATACATTCCAAAAAGTTTTAGCAAGTGTGCAGTTGCACCACCATCACAAAGATGAAGTTCTGCGACATATCCATGTTTCTGATGTAGCAAGTTCTTACCCGACTATTAACCATGGGCAACCACAACTCCTTTCTCTGTCTGTAGATTTTATTCCTGCTAATACTGAATATTAATGAACCGCACACTATATGATCTCTGTGTTTTCTTCACTTGTGTAATGTTTTGACATCATAGACTTGGTAGCAGGCATAATTTTTTAATTCTATGTTTTAAGGGGCTCATTTCCTTTTAAAATACCCCTATTTGAGGTTAAAAATTAAAGAAAAATTTTTGAAATGATTTGTAAAAAATATTTAACCTTTTGGTTAGCATTAAAGAGTTTAATAATGTGGAAATAATCTTTAAAAAAATAAATAAGACAACATTTAGCTTTGAGCCCGCAGATAACATTACCATGTCATATATGCAATTACTTTTCTATTGTTTCTATAGCAATTGATCAATTTAAGTTTATATTTTTATATATTTCTTTCTGGATCAGTTTCCACAATATATACCTGCTAAATGATAATCCGTCTCTTTTCTAGGATTTCTGGTGTTGGACTTATATTCTCTTATTTCAAATAAAGTGTTTATTTCATTTGTCAAAAACTGAAAATATGAAACTCCCTTTTACAGTGAACTGAAATTTTTATGCACTGCTCAAATTTTTCTATATTCCATGTTCTTCTAGTGAATGCTTTGCTGTTCACATCAGCAAACCTCTACATTGCATTCTTTATAAATATGCAATATTTTCAATGTTTTAACTGGAACAGTGTCACATCACTTGCTCCCTCCATTTTCTCCCTCTAGTCTTTCCTAGCTACTCTCCTGTATTCTTCCCATGTGCGCCCTCAAGTAGATAACCTCTTTTTCTTTTTCTTTGAATGTGTGTATGTGTGTGTGTGTGTGTGTGTGTGTGTGTGTGTGTGTGTGTGTGTGTGTGTATGTGATATAGAAGCCAGGAAAGGACTTCATGCATCTTCATCTATATACGACTGCCTTATTCCCTTAAGACAAGGTCTTTCACAGACTCCAAAGCACATTATTTCAGCTAGACTGCCTAGCAAGAGGATTCTGTGGATCTACATGCCTCTGCTTTCTATGCTGGGGTTGCAGGTATGTGGGGTCATTCCCAGCTGTTATATGGATGTTGGAGATTTGAACTGAGGTTTATTTGCTTTCACAGCAAGTATTTTACCTACTGAGCCACCTCCCCAGTTCTCTCTCTCTCTCTCTCTCTCTCTCTCTCTCTCTCTCTCTCTCTCTCTCTCTCTCTCTCCCTACTTACCTACCTCTCCCTCCCACCCTTCCTCCCCAACTCTCTCTCTTTCTTTCTCTTTCTCTTTCTTTTAAACAAAGCATACAGTACATTTTCACCATCTGGCCACAGTACTCTGCAGCTCTTGTTTTTGGGGAGCCCATATGTAATTCAATACTTTAGATCTACTGTCTTGCCATTTCTGTCCACATGCTACTGAGGTGATGGTAACCATTGTCTACTTGCAACTTCTATGAAATCAGCATTTTTAAGTTCCACGTGTGAAGGAGATCATGGGGAATTTTGCATTTGTTTTCTTTTAAATTCTTTCTAGCTTGTGTTTTGTTTTGTTGATTGATGCTTTGCTGATGCTGTTCTTCTAAAATCATGAGATGAATGGCATGAACTACTTTAGGTTTCATTATCTTTATAAATTCATCAAAACATAAATTATGCATTGTGTCAAATTTTATGGGTTTTGTTAATCTTTTTATTGATTTGGGGTAATTTGTAATAAGAAGTTTGATTCACTGTTGATTTAAGGAATATTTATTAGTTCACTTCCTGTGTTAGGTTATGCTAGTAATCTTTTAAATACTGTGTTTAATTTATAGAATGTAAACTATCAAATTTTCTTTATAATAAAGCTCAGAATAATCTATGCAAATGTTATATGAGCTTATAGAATATATATTTCTTTTAGTCATGGATAAGTGTACATTCTATTCTTTTTAATCACCAAGTTTCTTCGTGTCCTTACTTATTGATGACTGGTAGGTCTACATAACTTCCGAATTAAAGTAATGAAATCTGCTTTATTAGCTGACTATTAAATTATCCTTAATTTTCTTATATGTTTTTAAATTTATCTGTTACATGCATATAGGTCTGGTAGAGTAATTATCTTCTGTATTCACTTCATCCATTATCATTATATTATGTCCTTATGTTTGGTGACTTTGATTTTAAATTTCATCTTGCTGCAGGATGATCTTTCTGGACCATGGTCTTTGCTGCAAATATGTGTTGCTATCATTGGTTAATAAAGAAGCTGCTTTGGCCTATGGTAAGGCAGGATATAGTCAGGTGGGAAATCTAAGAGAGATACAGGGAGAAGAAGGCTGTGTCAGGACAGACACCATTCAGCCACCCAAGGAAGAAGGTGCCAGTAGACCAATAAGGCTGCAGCCACATGGCAAAATATAGATTAATAGAATTGGGTTAATTTAAGATGTAACAGCTAGCTCGCAATAAGCCTGAGCCATAGATCAAAGAGTTTGTAATTAATACTAAGCCTCTGTGTGTTTACTTAGGATTAAGCTGCTGCGGGACACAGGAAAACATCTGACTATATCATCTTGGTTAAATTAGTAATGTCATTTCTTTCAGTTTTTCTTTCAACTAATTCATCTAATGCATCTTTCATTTCTTAGATTATAAAACAACTTAATTGCATCTTTAAAAATTGAATGGCATAGAAAGTATTTAGTACCAAATATGTGTATTAACTTTAGTCCTTTTTTAATTTATACTTAAAGTTTTAGTGCTTTCCTTTTTTCTTCTTTTCAACTGAACAAAGTTGACACCAATCCATTTTTTGACTTTTTAATTTGGAATACTATTATACTTTCCATTCTGCAAGTGACAACTTTTCTCTTCTGAAGCCTTGCAACCAGTATTCTAATATGCTTATTTTATAATCCGCTTCTATGAGTTCATCCTAAACTCAATTAACAACACATTTCCCACAAGTTTTAGGTGAATGCTTTCATTTTCTCTTTCTCATCTTTTTTTTTTTCTTATCACCTTTAAACCATCCCAAGTTAGCTTTAGATCACTCCTGTTTTTCTTTCTACCAGCTATAACTCCACAGAGCTAACTGTGGTCAGATGTGAGTTACTCTAACTTTCCTTGCACATACCCCCTCTACCTTAGTAAGTCACATTAGCGTTGTGTTTGTCACCACAGGAAGATCTGTCATTATCCTAAGATCTTCCCATCATCTACATGTAGAACCAAGGTTAATCGCTCTCTATTTGTTCTTTTCTTCCTCTATTTCTCGCTTTTTGAAATCTCTATCTAATGGGTTTGGCAGTTGACATTGGTTGTATAGAACTTCGTTTGGATGGAATGCAGCCATCAGAATGATAAGAAAACACATTTCTGTTGGTTAAGTCACCAGTTTGAGGTATTCTGCTACAGCAGTTTCTCTTTCTTTATACGTGAATGTGTGTAAGATTGTCCCTGCAGAATTGAGGCTCCAGAATATTACAGGAATGGATCTAAATGTACTTTTTCTTGTCCAATCTGACCAGTACTACTGTCATATTCATTTATAGATATATTCAATAGCCCTATATATCAGCAAATATTTTTAATCATTTCTTTGATATTTGAGATTATAATTACGTCATCTCTCCCTACCCTTTACTCCCTCCAAACCCTCCTATGTATTACTCCTTAATGACTTTCAAATCTATGGCCTCTTTTTTCATTAGTTTTTTGGTTTTTTTTTTTTTTTTTGTGTGTGTGTGTGTGTGTGTGTGTGTGCAACCCTAAGCTAAGTCTGTATAATGTTATTTGTATGCTCTTGCTTTTAGGGTCTACCAAACAGTGTGTTCTTCCCTGAGAAATTCTGTTTTTCCTGCTCTCAGTCGGGTATATATTCTTAATGGTCACTTTTTACCCATTTTCAATATGCTTTTCCTTTTTCACCTCCAGAAACCATAAATTGCATTTTTGGACAACAGAGATTTCTTCTCCAATCTTTATTCGTTGTCTCAAGTTTTCTGTCTTTGTCACTGACATGTTTCTTCTCACAAGTATCCCAGCAAATCCATCTGGGACGCAGCAAGGACTCATTATTTGACCACCTTCTCCCTCAATTGTTTTTCTTTATATACTATGATCATCACAATTTTCCTGAATATTATACTAGAACCATGCCACTTGTTTTACTCCAAAAATTATAACTTTTCTGCCTCTATTAGTGTTTATCTGAACTTAATTGGCATCATACTACTTTCACTTTCTCAAATAATGTGTTCATAACTATCACGCCTGAGAACTAAATTAAAGAAAACAATAGTTGCCTTGGCTTATCTTATAATCTAATGTGAAGACAGAAAACACATAAACGCATAAACAAAGCCCTGAAAATTCATTTTAATATATCCCATGAGGGCAAATAAAAGACTGACATTTGAAAAAGCTACAGGGCAGTTGGGTGTTCAGGAAGTACCTTTGAAAGAATAATCAATAGCGAGAACTATGGTATTTGTCTATTCTTAAAGTTATTTATTCACATATTTGGCTTAGCGTTAATCAGCCACCTTCATGCCCAAGACAAAAAAAAATTGCAGAGAGACAAGAAGTAACCCATGTTCGACAATTATCTTAATAGAAAAGATGGTTCAAATCTTCCTTAGCTGGCCTCTTTCATTAATATCTCATATTATCTTATCAATGGAGAGGGTATGTATATGATAGAGTTTAATTCATCTTGTCTTATAATTTATTAGTATACTTTTGGTTTCAAGAAATAGATATTTAAATAGATTCAAGTTTAGTCTTTTATTAGCTATTTGATATGTAAGATATCTGTAATGACACCTCTAATTTTATAATATTTAACTGGTGGACATTTGGAAGGCTTATGAATATAGCAGCTTATACAATACTATGATGCTGGGAGTGGATAGGAAAATATGCTATATTTATTATCACTGTGTGGGAGACATGTTCCTGAATACCACAACCCCACAGATGAAAGGTGAACAATAGATAGAACTGTGAAGGTTAATGGGTTTAAAGTAGGGATGACTTTCCCATCAGCAGCCCATCATGGCTACTCTGTTGGGAAGAACGATCTTTGCACACATTGTGGTGTCTCCTTGGAGAAGTGGTGATCTTTGCTAACCTGGGCTTGAGACTGGAAAAGGCATTGCAGTGTTCATAAAAATTTATGCCATATAAAACATCCTCAAAATTTAGTTCTTCTTAGCTCAGCTTAAGATGTCACAAAAAGTACTCCATGGGCAGTAGATCCTGTCGGCCTCTTTTGGTTGGGTTTCTCTTTGTTTTTGTCATACCTTTCTAGAGACTCTAAGGGTCATGGTCAGGAGTATTATTTTCTTTACTTAGGAGAAAAAAATCACTATCCCCTTGTTCCAATTTAGCAGAGTTAACATAACTTAATTTTTTTCAAACTTTAGACAACTTTTGTGTTTCAAATTTAAAAGAAAAAAAGCAAGTGGATATTCACAGTAGAACAGTTGAAAATTACAAAAAAAAAGATAAAATGAAAACACTTGCATACACACTGACAGCACAAAGTAGAGTCTGTGGGTTCAAGAGGAAAAGGTGGTGAGGGGAGGAGGGGAGAGAAGTAGTGGGAAGTGGGCTTGATCAAAACATAGTATATGCATGTATGACGTTCTCTAACAAAATTCAAAACCATTCTGTAGACAGAACCAGTTTTCTACAAAACCAGAATCATGGCAAAAGGATTGCATTGTGATCTGTTATTTAAACTTCATAAAATAACTTACCTACGATATTGACATTTATTCTAAACATAATAAGTAGTTTTATGAAACTGGACTTTGCCAATTATAGCTTTTTAGACATGTTGTTTGACTCTAAGCTTTTACCATTTAAGTCATATTAAAAAGAATGTTTAATAAGAATTATTTTTCTAAGTATTTCTCTTCTGTAATTACCAAAAGCACAAAGGGCGGAAATCTTTTCAAACTCATGACACACCTCTAAATTATTCTGTTACACTAATGATGCATTTGCTCTGAGTGGTATAGGGATTAGTGGGTATTCTGTAATCTCCCCAATTACTGAAAACTGCCTTCAATGTTTTTAAATAAATGAGTCGTGTTTGATGTGAATTTCTCCTGTCTGATTTAATACATTTTTTGGTTTTTCAAATTTTCACCATTGGTTCTATTACTCAAATATGTTTGGTAGCATATTTATTTTAGGAAAAATTGTATTAGACTTTTAATTGTCTAAAAAGGAGTTGTGGGCACAATTTTAAATTCTGTCAAATATTATCTGACATATATATGTAGTTTCTTGGATTTTTCAAACTGCATCAAATGATCTATTATTTATTCACTAAAAATGTCTGCAAACAGATTATTGTCACTTTCAGCAAGGACATTAGGACACAGAGGTGCTCAATGTCCTGACTGAGGTCAAATGCCAGCTGGTGAGTGACAGAACTGAGTTTTAAAATTTGACAATCTGCCTCTTGAACCCACTTTATTTTTTAAGGCTTTTTCTAGAAAACCCTATTGAGACTGATAACCTATTGAGACTGATAAGTAATTTCCCTTTTCTTATACTCCTCCTTCTAAATATTATTATGTTTGCTATTTGTTGTACATATGTATGTTGGCACCTGTGTATTTAGGTGTGTGTATTTGTGTCAGTGTATGCAAGTTATAGCAGTCAAGCGGAAGTCAGAGGACAGTTTTAAGTATTCTGTTCTTCCTGTTTACCATGTGGATCCTAGGGATTGAACTCTAGACATCATATTCAGTATGAAGTATCTTTACTCCCAAGCTCTGCTGAATCACCATCACCCAACACCAGCACTCTGAGAGCAAGCAACAAATGTATTTCAGTATTATTCTAAAGTGATGAGCTTCAAAATATGGATGTACTTTATTTATATATTGATGCTCGAATTAACACTTTTTCATAACAGATTTGGCTCCTGTGTAAATCCTAACAGACTCTGCAGAATTCCATGTTTCTATACTGTCAATGATCGGGACTCACTTTCTACATTTCCTAGCTCAGAATAGAATCCTACATAGCTTTAAGAATTCTTGAGACTACTTTACTAAATCATCATCACCCCTAAAACCATCTAAAATGTGTCCTCTTACCCACATGTAAATGTAGTTTTCATTGCTCAACAACAGCTCTTTGCAACAGGTAGAGATGGTTACAGAAAACCACAACCAAAGTACTGAGGTGTGAAACCCAGTCTGAATGGATACATCTATAATACAATTCCCACACACAAATCTCTGGGATCATTGCAGAAGAGTGGGCTGAAAGATTATAAGAGCCAGAAGATGAGGGAGTTTGCTGTGAGATTGTGTCTCCTAGCAATGTCAGAAGCTATACCCATAAACATAACTTCCTGAACATGAGCTGAACAAGGATCACATCAATAGAGAGGTATACCAGAGTGAATGGGGAAAAAGCCCAGTATCAACCCTACACCTAGAACTATAGGCAACTAAGTAATACTGAGAATGGGAGAGGTAGTCTTCCCCAGGGAGGAGCACGCCAGTTGGTTGTTAGACACCAAATGGTCAGATCCAAAGACACACATGCAAGTGGCATTGTACAGATTGAGCATGTTATTTTTATGAATAATAACTACAATAACTATTATTGAAAAGAGAGGCCGTGGATTTGAAGGAGATCAGGGGCTTGAAGGTGAAGGTGAAATGTTGTAATTATAATCCCAGAAATAAAATGATTAAAAGGCTCTCCTCAAAATGATATTCCTGGTTGGGGCTGAAGAGATGGCTCTGCAGTTAAGAGTATTTGTTGCTCATGCAAAGGACCCTGGTTAGGTTCCCAGCACTCAACTGGTGGCTCACAACCATTAGTAACTTTGTACTTAGGAAATCTGATGAATTTGGTGCATGTGCATACATTCAAAAAAAAAACCACTAACACATATGAAATAAATAAACCCATTGAAAATGAGAACTGATGTTAATTATGAGATTAATTTTTGCCCATGAGTCCTCCATCCCCAGTAGACAGAGAAAATTTCCTGTAAGTTTAACAGTGGTGTTTCTACTAAATATGGGGTTATGCTCCTCATGTTTCCTTAGTCTCTTCTCTCTTAGACAAAGGTCTTGTACATTAGCACACTCATTTATTCTGTACATATACACACCTAACTGACTAGCAATACATTACAATATATTTGCTTTATGTTTTAGCTCTGTTTATCTTTAATATATAATCCATTAAGGGAATGCAATAAAATTGCTTTGTTTTAAAGTTATTTAGCTTTTTTTTCTTCCTACTTAATTTTCCCAGCTACTCAATTTAAGGACTTATCTGCTCAGTTTACCTTAAGTAATTAGAAACTTATTTTAGCGTAATTTATTTTTCTCTATCTTTGACAGCTTCATACAAATACATGTAATGTATTATGATTATATTCATCTACCATTACCCTCTCTCAAAGTCCTCAATATCCTTTTAAAACCTTTTTTTTTCCAAATTAGTTGTCTTCCCAAACTTATGGATTTCTTTCTTTCTTTTTGATCTACTGCGTTTGGCTAGAGTTACATGCATGAGAATGGGTAGAGGGTTTATTTGCTAGAGCACAGAAAAATCACTAGTTTGCTAGAACCAAAACATCTCTCCTGTCCCTAGTAACCATCACCTCACACCAGCTTCTCAGGAAGGGGTAAAGCCCTATGGGTACCTTCCCCAGTCATGATGGAATGCCAAAGGACCCCATCTCCTACAGGTCTGTGGAGTTTTATATACCTATAACACATTTCTGATCACAAATGCTCTGTCGTATCCAGATGACAGTATTTCACAGCACTCCTCCTCTCCTCCAGTTCTTCCATACTTCCCACCCCTTTTTCTAGATATTTCTTGGTTATTGGAGAGGGTGATACAATTGTCTGGTTTATGGCTCAATTGCCATTCATTTTCTGCATATTCACTAGATATAAGTATCTGTGTTAACTGTCACCCACTGTGAAAAGAAGCATCTGTACCTAAGATTGAGAGCAACACTAATCTCTGTGCACAAAAAGAAACATATAGAAGGAAGGCAGTTTCCCAACATGTGCATTCGGCAAAACAGTGGTAAAAGGTTCCTCTCTGCCAAGGGTACTGGACTGCCCCAACAGTAGCATTTTGGTGTGTCTTAGAGTACCAAATGTGTTTTCCCTCACATGGAAAAATCCTTCAATCCAAAGAGTTGGTTTCTTACCAAACCTTCATGGCACAGTGAAAGTATTACAGTGCACAAGGTGCAGAGCTCAGTAAGACTGCTGATGAGTTTTTCTCTCCCAGCATACTCTATAGCAACTTCTGGCATCATGAATGGTATCCCACAGGGGAGGATCCTCTATCCAAGGCACAATTAGATTAAATGTGTTGTAGACAAAGTATATGATATCTCCAGGAATACGATAGTAGTATGCAATTCTAGTAGGCAGTCAAGAGCAATAGCAATAGCACGTCTTGTGTGGGATATCTACGACCTCTCTGGCCAACAATTCATTGGGTGGTAGCCTTCCCTTGCATAGGGATTCTTGTTTTAAAAATTCATGGATTCTGGGGTCAGTGCTCATTACCCATGCAGGGTTGTTCCATGCCACGCTCTTTTTATTTTTCATTGTATTTTTGGTTAGCTTGCCCATAAGTAGGTTTGCGGGGGCCGGGGAGGAGGCTCACTTGGTAAGGGCTGGCTGTGCAAGCATGAGGACCTGAGTTCAGTCTCTAGGACCTCCATAAAAAGCTGGTCTCGGTAGGTAGCAGGAAACCAGTCCTGCGAGGGTGGAGACAGGAGGGCCCCTGGGGCTTTTAAAAGAAAACGAAAGTAGCAGATGTCTATATTGTCATGTATCCTTTGGTTTTGTTATCTGCTTCCACATCTTACCATCATCTTTCTGCTATCATGGCCCATTTAAACCTTTTCATGTCTATCCCCCACCACTTAACTATCCTGTGTATTTTATTATATCCCTCTCTTTTTTATTGTTATTATTACATTTTTAAAATTTATTTTACATACCAGCCAGTTTTCCTTCCCTCCTCTCCTCCTGTTCCCTTCCCCTACCTCCTTTCTACCCACCCCATCCACTCCTCAGAAAGGGTAAGGCCTCCCATGTGAGTCAACAATGCATGGCTTAGCAAGTTGAGGCATGACCAAGGTCCTCCCTCTGCATCAGGCTGAGTAGGGCATCCCACAATAGGGAATAGGTTCCAAAAAGCCAGCTCATGCACCAGGGACAGATCCAACACTAGGAGCCCTTCAAACAGACCAAGCTACACAAACTGTCACCCTCATGCAGAGGGCCTAGGTCAGTCCCATGTAGGCTCCCTAACTGTCAATGCTGAGTTCTTGAGCTCCCGTGATCTCAGGTCAGCTGTCTCTATGGGTTTCTCTGGCATGATCTTGACCCTCTTTGCTCATATAATCCTTCCTCCCTCTCTTCAACAGGACTCCAGGAGTTCATCCCATTGCTTGGCTGTGGATCTCTGCATCTGCTCCCATCAGCTGCTGGATGAAGGCTCTATGATGACAATTAGTCACCAATCTGATTACAAGAGAAGGCTAGTTCAGGTGTCCTCTCTACTATTACTAGGATTTTTTATTTTTATTTTATTTTATAATTTAATTTTACATATCAGCCACGGATTCCCTTGTTCTCCACCCTCCACCACCACCACCCCCACACTTTCCCCCCAGCCCACCCCTCATTCCCATCTCCTCCAGGGCAAAGACTCCCCTGGGGATTGAGTTCAACCTGGTAGATTCAGTCCAGGCAGTTCCAGTGCCCTCCTCCCAGGCTGAGCCAAGTGTCCCTGTATAAGCCCCAGGTTCCAAACAGACAGCTCATGCACTGAGGACAGGTCCCGGTCCCACTGCCTGGATGCCTCCACACAGATCAATTGTCTCACTTATCCAGAGGGCCTGATCCATTTGGGGGCTCCTCAGCTGTTTGTTCATAGTTTATTAACTGGGGTCATCCTTGTGGATTCTTGGGGTTTTCCCTGGCACCAGGTTTCTCCATAACCCCACAAGCCTCCCCCCGCCACCCTCCCAGCCTCTATCAAGATAATAGCTGGAACTGGAAACTACTGAATGAGGTAATTAACACCTAGAAGTACAAATGTTGTCTGTTCACTCTGATGTGTAGACCAAGCTTTGAATTTTAAGTTTCTGTGATTAAGTTGGAATGACAGTCAATAGAGCCCAGAAAACAAGAAGCCAGAGGAGGGTAGGAACAAGTATCAAGAAAGGGATGTAGGTCTCATTCCAACTTAATCACAGAAACCTAAAATTCAAAGCTTGGTCTACACATCAGAGTGAACAGACAGCATTTGTCCTTCTGGATGTGAATTAACTCACTCAGTAGTTTCCAGTTCCAGCTATTTTTCCTGTAAATTTAATAATTTCATTTTTTACAGCTTAACAAAATTCCATTGTGTGTGTTGTGTTACATTTTCATTATCTATTCATCAGTTGATGAACAACTTAATTGATTCCATTTCCTGGTTATGGTGAGTAGGGTAATTTACATCTCCCCGATGGATGATGTTGTTGAACACTTTTTAAAGTGTTGCTTAGTCACTGATATTTTTTTGCTTTTGATAACTCGATGTTCAATTCTATATTTCATTTTATATTCTACAAACTAATCATCTCTCAGATGTATGGCTGGACAATTTTCTCCCAATTCTGTAAGCTGCCACTTAGCTCAACTGACAGTTTCCTGTGTTGCAATTTCTTTTAAAAGATTTTTAAGTATAATTTTTATTTCAAGAACACATCTATGTATATCATATTAAGATCAAATCTAAAGAAAATGATATATTAGAAAAGTCTAATTCCTCCCTATCTTTTTCTGCCCCTATCTAAAAATCCCAAAATATAGTTTTCCTAAGTTTTTAAATAGAGGCTATGGCTATATATCTATATTTATATAGATAAAGTTATAGAATATATACATTACACTCATGCTGGTTAAATATTGACAAAGTATACAAAAATTTCTTTCCATTTTTATTTTCCTTGTTTAATTTAATAATCCCTATCTCCCCTATATACCAACATTATACAATGGACTTTTAATTATACAGCCTTAAAGCTTTTCATTGTATACATGTGCGTGTGTGTATGTGTGTGTGTGTGTTATTAAATTAGTCCCCTACTGATAGATACATGGCTATAAAGAACTATTTCCATTATTGATATATGAAAGTCATATTTGTGAATATGTCTCTTTTTAGTTTGTGAACACATACTTTGACAAAATAAGCCTGCTTAATCAAAGAGTGTATATGCAAAGGATTTTTGGTGGATATTACCAAACTGGTTGTGAGATGTTATATTTTCACTGGTAATGTATGAGTTATTGACATGGCCATCAATAGCTATTGTCAACTTTTTAAACCTGAACAATCTGAAAGAAGAAAAATGGTACATCTTGTTTTTATTTTCATTTTCTTATTATTATGTTAAAGAATATTTACTTTTTACTTTCCATAAATCTGTGCTTTTATGTATTCTTCATTTGTCTTTGAAGCTGATCATCTTCCTTACTTTTATTTTTAAATTTATTTTTGATAATTTTATAAATGTTTACAGTTGTTTTTATTATTTGGAAAAATTTTATGGTCAGATTACTAACACTTTCAGCATGATTTAAAAACAAACTGAAAGTTGTTTTGGTGCTTGCAAAAAAAAAAACTATATATCTATACAAATGTAAGCAAACATGTCTCATTTTTTTTTTTTTCGAGACAGGGTTTCTCTGTGTAGATTTGTGCCTTTCCTGGAACTCACTTGGTAGCCCAGGCTGGCCTCGAACTCACAGAGATCCGCCTGGCTCTGCCTCCCGAGTGCTAGGATTAAAGGCGTGCGCCACCAACGCCCAGCTCAAACATGTCTCATTTTATAGTCTTTGTTACATATATATTATAGCTGTATTTAAAGATTCTGTCATATATTATACTGTTATCCACTATATTTACATGTATCAAATTTCCCCCATACAGAATTTGAATTTTTGAGTCAATGTTAGGTGAATTATCTCAATTCTATCTATAAAATAATTGGTCCATATTATGTTTCAATATGCATAAAGTTTTACTTTCACATTAAAACCTCTAATTCATTTTTTAGCATTTAATAATAAACTATGATGAACAGACCAATTGTTTTCATTTGGTTATTCATATATTCTATTAAAATTCAAACAGACAAACATTTTTCACATGATGTAAAATGAGCAGAATTATAGGTTAAATTTGGTGTGTGGGTGTGTTCTATTGTTTATACATTTTTTCACAGTGGTTTTGCTCACAATTTTTTAGTCAAAGAAGAATTATTATTTATTCTTTGTTTTTTGCAAATGTACTTTACAATTTACTTTTCTAACTCGAGGAAAAAATTTACAACATTTTAAAGTTCTCCTATAATTTTGGTATATTAACTTAGAAGTAATGTTTTAGTGATATTAAATATTTCATCCATAATATAGACTATGTTATACTTTTCTATTTGCTCAACTGTACTTTGATGTTTTCGAGAGTATTTCTCTCATTTAATATTTTGTACATTTTTCTTAATATTTATTTAGTTTAAGAGTCAGTTCTCCTCTTTTTACTATTTCCCAGACAACCTTGTTAAAAAGTCTGAAGAACCATGCTTTTGTGCACATGAGTACAAATATTTCAATTTTATTTCTTTTTATGATAGGCAGGCATTGATTCTTTTTTGAATTTCCAGTTAATCATATTATCATCAAGTAAGAATAAATTTATCTCTTCCTTTTCAGCTTTCAAGCTTTAATTGCATTCTTATCTAATTTCATTAATAATAATTCCAGCACAATGATGGAGAGGTTTGGGCAGAGTGTGTGCCTTAATTTTTCCCCAACTTCAGAGGAAAAACCTTTATGTTTAAGTTGAAAATTGTCTAAGTCTTGGGGTTGCAGTAACTACAGTTCATCCTATTAAGCACCTTAGAATTAAAATATTTTAGTTAAATAATTAAAAATGAACTTAATTATGTAAATATAAATCTGGATCAGACAGGGTATAACTATGTATTCCCAGCTAGCTAGGACCTCACAACATAGTCCAGGCTCGCTATAAGGCCTGTCTTGGCATCTTGAGTGCTGAGAGTAAAGGTTTGTGCTGCTATGACCAACTTTTAATAATATATTTTAACAATTTTCAAGTGAGTATGTTTTATCAGCTTATCAAATTCAAAAATCACAATGAAATCATTCACACACATGCACACATGTGTGCTCACATACACACACAGAGGAAAACAGGAATTTTGTATATAATTATAGTTTTCCCCTTTAAAAATGTATTATTTATCCCCTCCAATGGATTATTGTGAGGTTTTAAAATGTAAGATAAGATTATTAGTGTTTCTTAGTTTGTATACATCAAAGCCCTAGTCTATGACTACACTAGTATAGATTTTCAACAAATGTTAAATTAACAAGAAAAAGTAATAGTTATATATGTACATCTCTTTGCATATTTATAAACATTTACATCATGACTTATTTTAACGAGATGTTTTTGTTAACCTTTTACATTTTTGCTTTATGTAATTGCATATATATATATATATATATATATATACTGTTGCTTTTTAAAACACATCATTATGGAAATGTAATTTTCACATAATAAAATTTGTCTATATATGGTTTTACTGTATTTGTAGAACTGGGCAATCATGTTAAAGGTTTAGAACAGTTTTCTCCAGACAGTAAACTCACATCAGTTAGTAGCTACTCTCTGTTAGCCTCCAGTTCCTGGAAACAACTAATCTTCCTTTTGTTTCTATGGATTTGTGTATTGTGGGCTTGTGATATAAATGTAGTAGTACAATATGCAACCATAATCCTTCCTTCCTGAGCTTAGCAACATGTTTTCAAGGCTCATCCATGTTCTTCCATGTATTCTTCATTCTTCCAGCACTTCATTCTTTTTATTGCCAAATATCATTGCATTGTAAGAATATAGTACATAGATGTTTCCATCCATCAAGCAACAGAAATGTGGTCTGTTTCCATATGTTGGTTATTAATTGCTAATAATGCTGTTAGAAATATTCATGTGTGAAGTTTGATTCATATTTTCAGTATTTAGAAATTATATCTCTATCCCTATATATCTATATTTAAAACTGTATATATACATATAAATCATATATATATATATATATATATATATATATATATATATATATCATGTATGTGTATATTTGAGGGGAATTGCTAGGTTATATGGTCCCTTGATATTAGACACTATAAGGAGCTTTGAAATGTTTTTCAAAGGGACACTATCATTTTCAGTACCACTTCAACACATAAGGGTTCCAGTTTCTTTTTATTCTACTGTCTTATTGGTATCAGAATGGTATCTAATTGGGTTTTAGTTTTCAACTCCCTTTCAGTTAATTATGTTTCTGGTATGTTCATTTGACTTCTGACCACTTGTGCACATTCTTTGGAGAAAATATGAGTTTTTCCCCTTCTTTAGTTTAGTGTTGTAAGAGTCTTTCATACATTCAAGGTCCCAATCCCTTATTACACAGATTATATTTCTCCCTGTTTATTTCTTGTGTTTTTGCTCCCATTTTCTTGGAAGAATCATTTACAAGTGATAATTTTTTTAAATTTATATGAAGTTTAATTCTCTATTCCTTATATACCTTGACCTTTGATGACTTAACTAGGAGAGGCTTGCATAATCCAAGGTCACAGAGGTTTATATCCTTGTTGGGGCGTAGGCATGGTAACTCAGGCCTGCAATCCTAACACCTGAGAGGTTTATAGGCTTCATCAAATCATACTTGAATTAAGAAAATAAAATGTAAAAGAAAGAAAAAAGATAGACCTAATTCTAGTGGTTTTACAGGTTTGGATTTTACATTTGAACCTGTGATCTATGCTTTAGTGAATGATTTGTATGGGTGGGGAAAACATTCAACTTGGTTTTTCTCCTTTCTGTTGTTGAAGATTGAACGCAGTCAGAGCCTTGCTCATGCTGCTCAACTATCCTGACACCAAGCTACTGCATTCCCAGCCCACAGCTGCTTCTTTTTCTTCGTACTATTATTATTGCAATGAATTTTCAGTAATTTCAGCTTCTTTAGCAGTAAAACTTCCTATTCACTCCACAATGATCTGTCCTTGGCTACAGAAAAAGAAAGAAAGAAAGAAAGAAAGAAAGAAAGAAAGAAAGAAAGAAAGAAAGAGAGAGAGAGAGAAAGAAAGAAAGAAAGAAAACGAATAAATTGACTATTTCTAAGCTCTCAATTTTGTTGTTTCAATCTAGGTTTATCTTAATACATGCATTTATTAAAGCTGTATAAAATAAATTTTAAAGTCAAAAGGTTTGAATTCCCTAACTTGGATTTTCTTTTTCAAATGTATTTTCTCTGATCTGACTCCTTTATACATCCAAAACTGTGGCTTTGCGTTCAGAATATAAAATGAATGCACATTCCTAATTCTCATGTTTGATTTGTTAGAACTTTTTCTTTGGTTCCTCTGAATCTATTGAGAAGCCATCATGAACTTTTGATCTGTCTTAATTTTCCCTCCCTCATTTGCATCACCAAAATCTCAGATCAATGCTAAACAATGGTTGTGAATGCATGAGTCTTTATAACACTCCTGACTTCAATGAGAATTACTTTAAAGGCGTGCTACTAATTATGATGATAGCTATTAATTTTAAATGAGGCTCTTGATCAAACTCTTCCTGATTCATAAAGATCTTTTGATCAAGAATGCATATAGGGTTTGCTTAAATATCTTAGTCTCCATTTCCTTAACCATGAAACTAGGGAATTGAGGCAAGATTGAATTAGTGTCCAGTTGAATCAATGCTGGCTTTGTGACTAAAGACAATTCATTTAATTTTCTTCTTCAGCTTTTCTAAGCTATTCTGGGATGCTGGATCTGTTCATTGATATTTTGAAACTCAAATTCCTTATTGATGAAACTTTATAGATAATTGTATTTACCTCATAGTGTTTTTGGTATTAGAACTAATATATGTAAATATCATAAAATAAGCAACCAACGGATAACAACTTTTGTTTATTTTGATACCTACAATGTATTTCTCCCTCAAAAATGTAATAGATTGTCCTGTGTTTATTGTCAGTCTTTACTTAATTATATAAGAAGCTGTACTGATAAGCAATTATGTCCTAAGTGGAAGGGAATGGAAGTTTAAATTCAGCCTGTGTATGTATACATGTGTTTATACATTTGTATTTTTTTTTACAAATATGTGCATAGGTACATGAGAACACATTTACATCAATCTAAACACATCAATCTAAAGATGAGCTGGGAGCTTCCTCCTTCATATCTAGCTTTTAGAGAATCAGAAGTTACTGTGCAAAAGGATGAGGTAGAATAGGCATTAATGGTCCTACCCATCTGTGAACCCTACCAACTATGATAATAACCTCTTAGAAAAAACATATTTACTGATGTAATAGGAGCACAACTGTTATGGGGATAAATAGCAGCTCTCTGATTGGATTTGTGGCCTACTTCACAAAAAAGGTAATTCATGCCTGGTTCTATAATCCTGATTTAAAACTCACTGATGAACAGATCTTATGTCTAAAAGGGAAATTACTATGTTTGCTTAACTAAATTGATATGGTGTCAAACTGCCTTCTAGATATGTATGTTCATGACCCTAGCCTTAATTCTACTCTCCATCTAAATCAGAAAATTTTCTCTTTGCAATAGATTGCAGTGAATGCCAAGATTTATGGCTGCTCAAGGTGTTGAGAATAAGTAAAAGCTGAGTGCTCAGACCTAACAGGTCATTTTTACCACTCTGTATATGGCTCAAGGAACAACAAATACATAGAGAAGACATCTACAATGTCATTTTTCTGGTGGGACAAAGCCATTGCAGTCATGAAGTGATAGCATCTAAACTTAGTTCTCCTGAGAGCCTGAGATGTTTTGCCCAAAGCAGCAAGCCTACCCTCAACCCAAATTCAGGGACTCTTGTCTTACCACGTGTTTGCCCCTCCCACTCATGTACCTACCATCATGTTCCTACCCTGATGTCATGTGACTGATCTAAGGGAGCCCTTACCAGAGCCAAAGAGGGGTCAGAAGCATGTTCTGGAACCTCTAAAGTTGTAAGCTACATAAACCTCTCTTTTAATATAAATTATCTGGCTTCAAGTGTTTTTGTTATAGTAGTTGAAAACAACTAATAAATCTTTGCATTTTAGATCCAAAAATTTACTTATACCAAATAGATCTGCCATGTAACAATGAATATAACTTGAAAATGAAAATGAGGCAAGTTTTTCTGTGTTATTCTCACACACCAATATCAATATGAATTGACTATTCCACATAGATTCTGAGATTTTTAAAGTTGGTAGCTGTCATGTAGCAATTTCCTCTTTGGAGGGAGTCAAGATGAGTGTTCATCAAGAAGTAAACAGAACATATAAGGCTCAGGAAGGTAAGTGAGTGTCAAAAGTCCCAGGAAACTCCTAAAATTTACTGGATTCACACAGCCCCACTGTTGATGAATTCCTAAATGGTCTTATCAAATAAAAAACACAGAGCCAGATATAGGGTTGAAAGCCTTAGAGAGATCAGTAAAATAGGGAAAGCCATAGCTAGCCTTACCTTACCAACTCTGCAGCTTCCTGTTTATCCACATCTATATGCCTTGCTGATCTGCCATCTGATTTTCATCCAGCTACATCACTTTTTCTTCCTGCCCACCTCTGTCACTTTCTGTCTGTCTGCACAAACCTCCAGACCTCCATGGTTAACTAGCATTGGAATTTAAGGCATGTGCCACCACACCTGGCTCTGTTTCCAGTGTGGCCTTGAACACACAGAGATCCTGCCTGCCAAGTGATAGGATTAAAGGTGTGTGCTAACATTGCCTGACTTCTGTGTTGTGGCTGGCATTTTCCTCTGATTTCCAGGCAAGCTTTATTTATTAAAGCACAAATAAAATATCACCACATTTCAGCACAAATAAAACATCACCACACCACACCCCATTGTTACAAAGGCATTAACAATGCTGCTGAAGAGAGGGGACTCTCTGAGCAGGTGAATCATTTGCAAGGCATGTCAGGAGCCCAGGGATATAGCCTCGGTGAGGTGTCCCCCATGCTGGGCTGGGCTTTTGGTAACACTGCTGCCTTTGTGTCATCCATGTTCCTGAAAGTAGTCCTTATCCCACAATATTGTAAATAACCCAATAAACTCACTGGTTCATGAAGCTACACATAAGTGGGATCATTTCACTGGTCTGCTTTTGGTGCCCTACCTGGGGTGAGTAGACACTATTTGCCCATGCCTCTCTAGGGAAAGTGACAACAAAAGGAATAATAGTGACAACTAATTCAATCTCATGCAAAAATCATCTCTATCCAGTCTGTGACACCGTTGTGACTTGTTTATCTGACTATTTTTAATGGCTTTTCACATATCCAACACTTAAAGCAATTAATAACCATGTGCTATAAATGTAATGACCCATGAACATGTACCATGTCTCTCACTAGACAGAAACATCCTTGGGTCAAACACCGTGAGATATTCAACTTAGTATCCATTATATATACATACTATGATATAGGTATTAGGATGTGCATAAATAGTTCTGAGTCTGACTGAATGAAAAACCAAGTGAACCAGTAAAATGATTAACAATTTCATAAAACACTTTCCTATTTGTATTGGTTGCTTTTGCTTCACTGTGATCAATATACCTGTGAGAAACAAAGGAAGAAAAGCTTGTCTGGGCTCATAGTTTCTGAGAGTCTCAGCCCATCAAAGTGAGGAAGGCATTAAAAAGTACACAGAAGGTGGGAATGTATGGCAGAGACTCCTTGTGATACTGCAGACCAAGAAGCAGAGAGCCAGGCTGTAACCTTCAAAAGCTCTCTACTGACCTAATGCTGCCAAAGAAGCTTCATCCTAAAGACTTCAAAACAGTTGTCCAAGTTAGCCCCATCAACTGAGGAGAAAAACAATCAGAACATGAGTGCGGGGATTGAGGGGGTATTTCATAATTGAAGTTTATATTCAAAACATAGCATTGCTTTTACTGGTGCATATCCATTCCTATGATTTAAATATGAAGGAAAAAAACTCACATGTGATTATACATGTGAGTAGGTACTCAAAGAACCACATTGCCCAACAACATGCACCTCTAATCCCATATCCTCTAATACATATGCATTCTAAGCACTTCACTATGAAATGGTTTTTCCAGGTCCATCTATTATGCTATGCTGGACAATCTGTACAAAGATTAAAACGTCATGTATTGTGTATCCACATATGTATATTTTGTTTATTCAAGATTGGTAGCTTTTAGTCCTAGAATTTACAGCTTGAGTACATCTTGAGTCTCTAGTTCACAGACAGATAGTGTGGGAGGCTCTTCAGGTGCCATAGGAGAACTGATTATTGGAGTTCTGCTGCTCATTTTTGTTTTCCCCAGACACCTAAGTGCCCTCAGATCCCACCACAGTTTATCCTAAAGCATGTTCATCAGTGCGTTTACAGAGGTTCTAATTAATTCTTTCTAATTGCATAGCGTTTTCTCCCTCCGTTTCTCACTGCTGTCCCTGCCATGGAAACAAGATGTTCCACCTCTGGAGACTGCCCTGGTAAAAGCCTATTAATAAATAATTAAGTTTGGAGGTTCCTGCAGTGGCGAATCGTGACGAGAGATCACGTGGGAGCCATCTCCATGGCAACTTACCAACAGGCATTGAGCTGCTATTTCTCTCCTCTGCCTGGCATGAGCAGGGCAAAAACACAAATTAAAGAGATTCAATTTTTTGTGGGATTTTCCCCCCATTTTCCTTTCTTTTGAAATCATCTGCCATTGCCTTTAAAATTAAAAAAGAAACACTATGAGAGTGTGATGGAAGTCAACAGCAGCTGTGAAAAACCCTCAGCACTGTTCCCAGCTCATTTCTTCTGGAGAGCTTTCTGTTCTCACCCAAGCCCTACCATACTTGCCTAGAATGTGATGGTTTAAATGAGAAATGTCCTCCATAGGCTCATGGATTTGAGCATTTTGTCCCTAGTTGGTAGCATTGTTTGGGGGAAGTTATGGACCTTTTAGTACATGGAGCCTGGCTGAAGTAGGTATGTCACCTGGAGTGGGCTTAGGCTGTTTACAGCTTCATCCCACTTCCAGTTTGGTCTATTGGCTTTCTCTGTGTTCAGATATAATTTCTGAGCTTTAAACTCTGACCCCTCTGCTATGCCCCCCCACCCCTGCATTATCTACCTGGGCTCATAATCTCAAATGAACTCTTCCTTCTATAAGTTGCCTTTGGGAAAGGTATTTTATCATAGCAACAAAAGGTAACCAATATACCTCCTTCTCTATGATGACCTCACCAGGTACTTCTGCCTGCTATGCCTCTGGCTACCACCTTATAGTTCTTCACCAACTTTTCTGATTCTCTCATATTAATTGCTGTACTCAAAGTAAAAATATTGGGAACACAAGCACATGGATTTGAGAGGGAAGCAGATTTGGCCCATTAGAGAGATCAGGGAAGAGTAGAGAGTAAGAGAGCAGGCAGGAGGGAAAAGGATATCTGCTCTCTCTGCTCTGTTGCTTTTGTATCTACGTGGCTGTTGAAGGTAATGCTTCTTTCCATAGCTGGATTTTTTATTGTCATCCAGCTGTGCTATACACTTAGATGCCCTTGCCCTACTCCTTTGCTTTCTGAGCCCTGACCATTCCTATGTAGGGAGTGTCTCCACTGAAACCTCTTAATTTTAACCAAACTCTGTCTCCTACTGGACCTGTAACTCAAACTATTCCCACCTTCATCCTGTTTACAGAACAATGGCTACACATTTCGTGTTCTCTGTGATGGTTCCCTAGAATGAAGATTGAAATTACGGTTTGGGGGTTATCTCAAAGGTCAACTGAGTTCAGTCAGGATGTGGACATAATTTCAGGCAGCCACAACTCCCGTTCTTGGCATTTTTCATCTTGCAATGCCAATCCTCACAACATTATTTTTAATGAAGCATTTTAATCATAATGGTTTATCACTTGACAACTATCCCAGAGTTTTCTCCATACTTTTCTAACATCTACAGTAATAATCATAGGCAGTGGTTGATGGTATTCTAAGCAAATGACAAGGCAAATCTGCAGTAAGAAATAGCCATGTATGAATTTGAAAGTGCATCTATACCAGATATATTGGAAGATGTGTGGCAAGTTCCAAACAAATCACTGCTTCTTGAGCAAGGACAATTGTCATAGTAGAAGTTCTTAGCTCCACCCTAAGAAGAGTAGAGCTGGCTCCTCACAGCTGGATCCTCTTCGAACTCCTATTTCTTGCTCCTTCTGAGATATGGCTTTACAGAGAGTTAATTTTCTGTCCTACCCTCTAGACATTGCTCTCACATTATTTGTATCATAACAGTGTGTGTAAATCCTACAGGAGAGGACAACTCAGTGAAAAAGATTACCTTCCATAAGATCCAGGCTTTTTGTTTCTTCCTTTGTATCTCCAAGAATATTTTATTCCCTGCTTTGGGAAGCAACCTGTCTCTCCCTGCCATCTGGTCATTATACTTTATCACTGGGTCTTAGAAACTTATCAAGTGTGTGTTCTCTGCCTGACAGGACTTCATTCCAAGTGATCCTTCCTTTATTCACATGTCTACACTTCTGTCTAATTCATTCTCCCATCTTAGTGTTATCTGTGATTTCTGAGATCTTCTATTGGCTTTCCATCCTTGTTAGCCTCTGTGTGATCTAAAAACAGCTTGACTGATGGATTTCACTTAAAGTAATGGGCCTTCACCCCAGATAAGTACTTAGAAGCAGCAGATGAAAATTTGCTTCCCTGAAATGCAATAGATGTAAATCAGATTAATTGTCTCTGTGACCGTGGGAACATCCTGGATCTCATTTTCCTGCCTAAGTCATAGGGACTTGCAGGTTAACTTTTGGCAGTCAAAGTGACTGGGACCAGCCATTTGTCAACAATAATTGCATTGAAAACAGAGAAGGTAGAAAATTTTGACAAGTAGGTTATGCTTTGCTTTCCAGTAAAGAAAATTCCAGTAACTTGGCCCCTTTACCCAATTATTTTCTCCTCTACTATACAAAAGTTTCCATATGTGAGCACAGGAATACAGGGGCTCTTTTTCTTCTCCCGTTCCACCAGGAAAGAAGTAAGGTCATGAAACTTCAAGGTCTTCTCTTATAAATTCTGCAATTTCAAACTAGAAATTTTATAAACAACCACCAGCCTTAACCTCTTTTAAACCTTAAACCTACTTTTGCAACAGGTGAAATCATATTAGGAAGATTTTGTTAATAAAAGTAGAAAAGCATATATTAATATAAATAATTATAACTATTACTTATAGAAGCTCCATTGATAATAGTCCCAACTGGAAATGTTCACATATACATTAACAGGTGATTAAAAAATTGTGATTGTATCCATATGAAATATCAAACATTTCAGTAATAAAGGCACTAACTATTCATGTGAAAAACTGAATGAATCCAACAGTAATTATGCTAAGTGAGAGAAGCTAAATACAAAAGGTGCTATTGGTACAACTTCACGTGGATAGAAGTCTGTAATGTGTGGATGATTTGCTAGAGCCAGAGAGTTGATTGACCATAGCCTGGAACTTGAGCTGGCTTGGAGTGAAGTCATGCACATGGAGAGTAACAGGATAGGAAAGACAGGGTCTGGGGTAGGTGGATCTGTTACCTTTGTTGTGTTATTAGTTGTGCAGTTGGCTTCACAGCTGTGTACACTTGCCAAACTTAACCACGCTGTGTGCTTCAGATATGTGCAATTTACTGAAGATTAATTATGTCTCAATTAAGAGCAATTTCAAACAGAGATTTATAGTCAGAATACTTATATTAAAAAACCTCTAAAGTGTGTGATGCTGGCAATTTATGAAACTTCCTTATTTATGTCTGGGTTTCTATGATGGTGATAGGGAAATAAATTTAAGGTGTAGAGGGTGTGTGAATCTGAACTTGTTGATAATGTGAAGCACTAGAAACAATAGCTAATGTGTAGTGAGCACTGCATGATGTTGGTTGCTTTCATACATATTATGTGTCTGGAATTTATAACTCACTTAACCTCTAAATAATCCAGTAATGTGCTTAATGTTCATCACATACACCCAGAATTGACTTCTTCTGTCATAGAGTGAATGAAAAAGATGTGATTGCTTTTATAGATTGTCATGTTGTCTCCCCAGTAGGCCACAATGCAGCCTAAGGCTGAGAATTGTCCTCATGTCCTCTCTGTAACAGGATCAACTAGAAAGAGCAGGGAGCAAAGAAGGATCCAGCTGAGGCCAGTTCATGTGCTTTTGCTTTTTATACCCCCACTCCTGAATAGTTAGTCACTGCATTTCAGAGTGTGTGCATTTTCTGTAAAATCCACAATTTTTCTCATTCGGGCGACTCTTTCTATTTCCATATTGTGGACTTACACTTCTTATAGCTTCTGCTTCCTATAACAAGGGAGGATAACAAGGTTCCATGATGAAGCTAGAAGTTCAGAGAAATCAAATATCACCTTTCAGCGATAGTAGATATAAGTATGGTGGAATGGTAGTCCTCTGCTTTAGAGTCCTTACCACTGCCTTTGTTTCATGACCTGGGAGCCCTAAATTGGCCAGGCTTCACTCCTTGTCCCCATTGTGACTCTGCCACTGTGTCTAAATCTTGACTTGTCCAGGGCCTAAAGAAGACCCTGGAGGTGCTCAACAGCCTCATCAACCTCAATGACTTCATCTATGAGCTCTGTAGGGACAATAGCTTAGAGAGTGTGAGCCTGAAGAGCATGGACACTTATGTCTCCTTGGTACAGTATACCCCGAGCTCCAAAGTCTCTGATAGGTGCCACTTCTACGGAAGACTAGCTGTGAACGTGTTCCTTGCCAGAATGTGCAAAATACTAAAATGTGGTGATAATTATACCTCAATACACTAAAGGATTAAGGTAATGGGATTCTTTAGTGCTAATATTTGACACACCAAACCAAATAAAAGTGGCAGGGTATGAAATGAAGTTAATGAATTTAGATGTTGAACATCTTGGAATCCCAGAACAAGAGTACAGCTGTCTAGTAAAGATGCCTGCTGGTGAGTCTGCACATATGTGCTGAGACATTCATCTTATTGGAGATGCTCTTATAATATCCTGTGCAGAAGTTGGGTGAAGTTTTCTGCAAGTGAAGAACTTGGAAATAGGAACATTAAGTTTCCCCTAGCAAGTAATGTTGATAAAGAGGAGAAAGTGGTTACCATAGAGATGAAGGAGCAAGTTCCACTAGCTTTTTTCACAAAAGCTACTCCACTGTCTCCTACAGTAACACCCAGTGTGTCTGCAGGGGTGCCCCTTGCTGTAGAGTATAAAACTGCTGACATATGTCACTTAAAGTGCCATTTGGCCTCCAAGATCAAAGATGAAGAAGAGCTTTAGGTGTTGAGAGAATCTGAGAATATGAAGCCCTTGCGGACTGCTTTTGAGATGCCAGCATGTTCTGAAGTCTTTTCTCTTAGCAGATTTGTACCTTAGTACATATGTAGATATCTTCTGTAAATAACTTATTTTTTTCCTCTCTCTGTTCTCTAAAATTTGTTTAAAAAATCCTAAGTTAAAACTGGTCTTGTTAACATAAACATTTAAGCCTTAGAATTACTTGTGAGTTTTTATTTATTTTAGTATAACTTCTTATTGATTCTTTGTGGATTTTACATCATGCATCTTAATTCCCTCTTTATATCATGCATCCTAATTCCCTCTATCTCCCTGTCCCTTTGTATCTACCCTCTGTCCTTGTAACCTCATGCTCTCCCCCAATAAAATAAAGTAAAAGTTAAAAGAAAAAAATCTTATTATGGGAGCTATAGTGTGACACAGTGAGTTACACAGTATATTCTTTTGTTCATACATCTTTACTTGTAAGCGTTAATTGCAACGAGTCATTGGTCTGGTTCAAGACCTCTAGCTTCTGCTACACTATTGATACTGGGCCCTCAAGGGGATTCCTCTTGAATATCCTATTGTTGCCCTGTCTCGTGGAGATCCTGCAGCTTTAAGTCTGCAGGACTAGCTCCTTTACGAGTTCCAGGAATTCATAGATGGGGTGGATGTTGAGGTGGACCAATTCACATCCCTGGTTCTGGGCCTGGGTTTTAGCTAGATTGGTCATCCTGCCAGATCTCCCTCATCCTCACCACCAGGGAGAGCTCTCCAGCACTGCCCCACTAGCTCATCCAATGCAGCAAGCAGCAGCCAGGGACTGGGCTAGTTCTCCTGCTCTCATGCCCTCAGGGCTGGCTCGTCTGCATCCACACTAACTGGTGTGTTTTTAGAACCAAAGGATCTTGACGCTAAATACAGTTTTAAGAAATATTTTTCAATTTGAATAAAGTTAACTGAATTTGTGAGGAGAAAATGAATAAACCTTGTTAGTATTTAAAACATTGACTAAAGCTCAGCCCACAAGGCCACCTGCCTCACAGAACTAATGTGAGAAGAAAGAGGGGCATTGAAGACAGAGCACTGATAACTGCAAACACCATCCATTGAGACATTTTAGGGGTCTCTACAGTATTAACCCAGACACCACTGGCTTTGGAACTGAGAGTCTCAATGTCTGAATCCAGCATGGTCACCAGACAGTTGAGTGCTGTTGAAGACAATGTATGATGTCTACAGGGCCCAGTTTCTTTATTTAGAGAAGAAATGATTTGTCTCCTGAGGGAATTCTGGTATACAATGATGTTTTGAAGGAGTCAAACTCTATTCTTATGGCCCCTCGTACTGCCCCAATCTCATTAAGTTCTGTAGATTCTCAAGAAACAAGTTGGAAAGGAAAAAAAAAAAAAAACAGTAGATGAGGGAATAGGAGGGAGACCACTGGGATAAACGGTCTCCAAGGGCGTTAGGACTATATAATAGCTAATGGTCTTTTCAAGGCTGCATGTTCTCTTTTCTAAGCTGAATCACTGTAATTACTAGGAGGACTCCTCACAAGTCTTATTCTCCAGAGATTTACTTATTCCCATTGCTTTGTTCTAGCCTTTCTGAACTCTGTCAAGCATGCTCTATTGGTAAAAGAATATGAAACCAGCTTGTAGAAGAGTATGGTAGTGATGATTCACCAGTCCAAGTTCAGTCTCAGAGGCTCTGCAGAACCCTGGAGCAGTGGCCTGAGAGGACAAGCCAGGTGACAGGATCCCTGTAAATGCACAAACCTAACACTCACTACAGGTTTCATTGTAGCCTTCATCTGCCCATCTACCTTTGTGAATGAAACCATTTACACACTTTTCTAACCAGGTAGGGCTCATTTCAAAGTTCTTCATTCCAGGAACTAGTATAAGGAGAGATGGCCCCATCACTTCCTTGATTTATTCAGAGGAAATTCAATGCATGAAGAATAATATGATTTCAGAATTACTCCAACATTGCTGTCCACAGACTGTAGCCTATCGCACAAACAAAACTGCCACCTGAATTCAAGAGTACATTTTATCAAAACACACTCATGCCTATTTCTTCACCATGATGTCATACATGAATACTTGCAACAACCACCATATGCCCTGCCAAGCCTATGATATTTACTAATTGACCCTGTCCAAGCAAAGCTCATCAACCTCCAGTCCAGGAGGAGAAGAGAATCATACTGGTGGTCAACTTTAATGCAAATGTGAAAATATTCAAGGGTTTGCAAAAGAACAGTTAAGTTTATTCCTGATGTTCTTAGCTAATCTGGGACGTATTTGCTTTCTTCAAATCAAATTAAAGAAGAAAGTCCAGGTATGTGGCTACAGCACCTTGGACCAGCAAATACAACTAATTACGTGTGATTTCTACAGTATATCTTTGTATTGAAGAAATGCTTCTGCCTTCATGGTCATTAAATTCTGACCCAAGCTCTCTTAAGGAGACATTAAATAACAAGATACTATCAATATTTTTCTGCCTTTCACAAACATGATACAGGGGGTGCTCTGAGGAGATGAGTGACAGATCATTGCGTTCTAATGGTTCTTATAAGAGCCTTTTTATACCAGTAGGTTTTAACTTCTTGATCCATTAAATCTTCAACATTTTATATATCAGCAATTATTGTGCCCATTAAGCAGATGAATATGAAGACTTAAATAAACTACAAGGGTTACTGAAACCCAAACCATTACAAAACTGATAGCTTTCTCTTTGTGTGGTAAGTGCATGGCTTTAATTGCACGTATTTGGGAGAGTGGAGGAGGTTTGTAATTTCAACAACAATTTAGCAATACCCTATAGGTAGTGTGTCAGTGAAAGAGCATTTTCCTGTGTTATGCAAGTTTCCTGGGTTTAGTTCTTTGTCCTAAAAAATTAAGAAATGTTTGCTAAATCAATAAGCCAAACACTAATTTCATAATTCATTCTGTTTTCAGACCGAAAGAGCTAATATAACCACTCTTTCTCATCATGTACATGATGAGACTTTTAGGAAGAGCTAGAATACAAAGGACATTGGAAATAAGAGTGACATCTTGCTAAATATTTATTTGATTCATATCTGAAAGTCTAAGAACAGGAATAAAGCTGAAATTATAAAACAAAGCGACAAAAACCAGACAGTCAGTAATGCTCAAAGGTGTATTTCAGTTGTTTGAGGTCCCCTACCTGCTCCCATTCTCCTCTTTTGGGCTGAGGAAGATAGACCTATAAAATTATACTTATAGGTATAGGGATTAGCATTCTCACCAGCAGGCAGCTGGTATGTCTGCGGGACCCTAACACTGGCCTGTTTAATCATTGCAGATCACCAACACAGCCACAAGGCATCAACAGTGAATACTGTTGTTTTCTCAAGAGAAGTCATTTACTAAACCCTGTGGGTTACTGTCTCAGGATTACCTTGAGGAGAACTTCATCAGCAGATTGGAAAATACTTCCTGACTAAAATCCTGGTCACGTGTCTTGAAACAAATATGACAAATACAGGAGCCAATATTATTGATATTGTTTCACGTGATTTAGCCAACAGGCTAAACAGTGGTTCATAGAAACTGGGACAGAAAGGTATTGGGCTGTGAAAGATAGTAGAGAAGGCATGCCACATTTTTTAATTGGTATAGAGATGAAAAGGGGTAAGTCAAAGTCTTCTGTAATCTTTGTGGAATAATCAAGTTTTGAATGTCATGAGAAGCCAGGAAACTAAGCACCATTGGGTTAATTAGACTAGATTAATTAAACAAAACTTGTACACACATATATATGTACATATGTGTATATGTATGTATGTGTGTGTGTATGTATATGTATATATAAGTTATAAATTAACCCTGTGGAAAGACATTCTCAAGCCTGAGGGAAACTTCTTCTCAGCGATAGATGAAGAGATCATGAACAGCTGCATTTTAACTCAAACAGATCAGAGGAAGCCACGATAGAGAGGAGCGGCCAGTGATTGGGTTAAATGTCCAATGATGTAAAAAGAATGACGTGTAGCCAAGACACAGAGCTATGTGAGTAAGGTCCAGGGAAACGGAGATCCAGCTAGCTTAATCTCAGTGGAGATAGGTTCTCTTACTGAAGCTTTACCAGTGTCACAGCTTCTGGCCTTGGGAAAAGCATAAGCAGTACTGGTCCATGTTCCTTTTGAGAAAAGAAAACACATGTGGCCTTTCCATCTCTGTTTCCCTAAATGTGCCCTAGTTCTGATTTTGAGATCCCTGACTGTTTCTCATGGTGTGGCTTGTTTCTCCCAGAATGCACTATTTGCATTTTTCCAAACTATTTTTCTTCTTTCTATTTCCTCACCATGTTTCCAAACCCTCCAGGTTCACTCTGCTAAACAGTTCAGCATCCTTGTCAAATTTAATTAATACACTGTGTGTTTCCCCCTCCACATCATTAGAAAAGATGCTGAATAATATAGGGTCCATGTGATTGTCCTTCCAAAGGGCTGTCACTTCTGCTCCCTCCCCTCTGCATGTAGCCAGCCGATTCTCAGCCACTGCAATTTCTCACCTTCAAGTCCATTTAGATACCCCAATGGGCTATCTCTTGTGAAGTGCTGTATGTAATGCATTAATAAAGTCAAGACTGGGGACATTCACTGTATTATAATTGTCCTCTCATTTGCTAATTAAACCCAATAATGAAGCTGAAATTTTTCTGGCAAGGTGCCTTCCTTCATTACTAATGCTACAACTGGTTTTATAATTTTTATTCTTCTTATTTAGATATACAGAGAGAGAGAGAGAGAGAGAGAGAGAGAGAGAGAGAGAGAGAGAGAGAGAGAGATTTGTTATAACCTGAATATTTTAAAGCTGTTAAGAAAATTAAAGTTTAACTGTAAGGTTGCTGATTATGACCATACTGTAAAGAATTATTCAGAATTACAGTAATTACTAAACCCCAATGATAGTTAAAGCAGAGGCTGGACAGTATTGAGAGCTTGGCTCTCCGTTGGGTTTTATAGGGCTGTATTAAGTGAGAATTCCCATTGAATATCACTCCAATTGCCAAGGCCAGCCCAAAATCCCTTGCGAATGATCAATGGCTTAAATGAAAGGATAGAGAAAGGCAACTATCACAGCGAGCTTTACAGAGGTGAAATCAACTTTAGGAAGAGGCTGGGCAAAGATTTTAGAGTGATTGCCATGAGTTCTGGTTCACTATATTATTGTAAGATTCTAACGTATCACCACCTGGTGATTGCTAATGACATTTAAAGAGAGATAATGATGCCTGGTCATTTCCAAGTTACTCAGTGAGCAACTAAGTACTGAACATTCTCATTTTTGGAACCTTCAGCCAAATAAAATGATAAAAATGGGGAAACCACACTTCAAATTTTGAATTTTGATCTCTTCCTGAGCTGCCAATATACAGTATAATATTTTCTCGGTTCTCCATCACTGCAATGAGCCACTGCTCCCAATCAGTCATATGACAGAGGTAAACAACTGATAATCTTCAAAAACTGTGCTGTTGAGCTGGGATGTTCTGCAGGTGAGGCACATTTGCTTTTTTGCCTGCTGTTTTTATTTCACAATGGGTTCTTGGCAAAATGCTTCACCGTGACATGTAAAGGAGCATCTACATTTTTACCATGGTATAGGAGAATCTAGAACCAAGGGGATCCTTGAAATAATCAGCATCTCCTGGGAGGTCACATAACATTGCCACCTGCTTTCACAGTGAGAGTTTTCCTTGGAGAGCATTCTGGGAAGTGGGGCACAACCAAAGAGCTGAAAGGGAGTCCAAACTGAGGCTGCACATAGTGCAAGGAGGGTGTCAAGTTGAGACTTGAATAAGGAAGCAAATGCCAAGGGAACAAGATTTATTTATGTACTATATGAAAAACCTTATATAGTAATGCAAGAACATCTGGAAACCAAGAAGGGGTTTTGGGCAAGGCCTAAAGTGTAGCTGAACTTTTTTTGTGTCTCACCTGGCCTGCAGTTGAGACAAATCTTTCCCACTCATGTCCCTCAAGTAAACACACAGAGGCTTATATTAATTAAAACTGTCCAGTCATTAGCTCAGGCCTACCACTGATTAGCTCTTACACTCAAACTCAGCCCATTTCTGTTAATCTATATGTTGCCACATTTTCCGTGGCTTTATCTGTGTGCCATTACATGCTGGTACCTGGACTGTGGGCTAGCATTTCCTGGCTCAGCCTTCCTTTCCAGATTCTCCTTGCCTGTTTATCCCTCCTATACTTCCTGCCTGACTACTGGCCAATCATCTTTTTATTTATCAACCAATCAGAGCAACACATTCACAACATACAGAACATCTCACAGCAAGAAAGCCTTCTTCTGTACCACTGAGATGACTCTGGAGGCAGGACATGCACTGGGAACACTGGCGTAGGACTGGCATCAGGAACACCAGAAGAAACTACTTATAAAGGGGTAGGGAGGTAGCTCAGTGCAGAACACATTTGCTATGGAAGCCTGAGTACCAGGTTTTGGATCCCCAGCACCCACATAAGTGCTGGCCAGATGTGGCAGCTGTTGGTAATCTCAGACCTCAGGAATGTAGCTAGGATCACCAGATCAAACTTGCTAGCTAGACTTGCTAAACCAGCTAGCTCTCTTTTCAAGTGGAAGACCCTAAGCAATCCAGAAAGACACTTGACATCAACCTCTAGCCTCCACATGCCCCCCCCCCACACACACACGCATGCATACACATGTGCTCCCACACATACATACACACAAATATATGCAGGTACAGCAATAGGTACACATGACCTACCAAACCAAAATAGCTCTTTGTAGTTTGTCCTTCTGTGCTTTCTATTGCTGTGATAAAACACTGACCATGAACAACTTGGGGAAGGAAAATGTTGATTCCCAGTTACAATCATCACTGAGGGAACCCAAGGCAAGAAGCTCAAGCAGTAGGCAAGAACTGAAGCTGAGAACCAGAAGTAATGCTGCTTACTGGCTTGTTCCTCATGGCTTAGCCAATTTGCATTTTTATCACTTGCTTGAGGATGACACTGCCCTCAGTGAGGTCGCTCTCACATCAGTCATTAATCAAGAACTATCCTCACCCCCCAACAGGCCAATCTGATGAAGGCATCTTTTTCAAGTGTGGTTCCCTTTTCTTTTTGCCAGATGACTCCAGCTTGTGTTGTGATGACAAGAAACTAACCAGCACATGGTTCAAAAGAAAGTCAAATATGGCCTAAACTGACTGATGTGGGAAAAGACTGTTCTTAGCCTTTTAAATGAAAAGTGAGGATGAAGGGAGCAGGCAATGGAGGCTCCTTTCCTCCCCACCTCCCAGCTCCTCCATCTGGGCGATTGGAGCTGGTGCTGCCACTCACCACATAGAAAACATCTGAGGAAATGGATCTGGGGAACATTTATTAAATTGGATCTCAAATAAAAATTAACCAGAACTTTTTAGGTTTCCTTGTTCCTATCACTTATATAAATATCTCCAAATATTGTTCTCAGAGACATTAACCCAGATTCTAATGAGGTAACAGGAAAATTGTACTGTGCTGGCAAAATCCAGGTAGACTAATTCTAAAGTAAGATGTTCAGTTAATTCTACATCATGCATGTGTGGAAAGGTTCCACAAATCTGAAACTCAGGAGACAGTTCTAGAATAGCTGCAGAAGATGACAGTTTTCAGTATTTGTAGTCCCAAGGTATTTTTGCTCCTGGATTTAATTTAAAGCCATCAGCAATCTCACCAGCTATGAAGCCTGTAAGTTACAATAATGACTGGCCTTCCAAGATATACCCATGGGTGTTATAGTGGCATAGACATTATGAGGTAATAAACTGTTTTATTTATAGATGTAAGGGCAACTGTACAGGAGGAAGCACATGCCTGGTACTGTAAATCTGGCCAAGAACTCATGGTTGGGGAGCTCCCAGGCTGCAGGATGAACCTAGTACTATTATTCTGCCTAAGTAGATATAGTATCAAACTGCCCTCTAAATTTCTTTCTCTCTATCCCTAGAATAGTGCAGGTCTCAGACCTCATCAGAAAAGTCTGTTTTTATAATCGATGGTGGTTAATGCATGTCTTAGGGTTTCTATTGCTGTATAGAGACACCATGACCATGGCAATGCTTACAAAGAAAAAGCATTTAGTTGAGGTGACTTACATTTTCAGAGGTTGAGTCTATTATCATCATGATGGACATGGCAGCATGCAGGCAGACATAGTGCTGGAGAAGTGGTTGAGAGTCCTACGTCTCATAGGCAATAGGAAGTGTCCTCTGACATGAGGCAGTATCTTGAGCATATCTGAGACCTCAAAGCCTACCTTTGCAGTGACACACTTCCTCTAACAAGACCACACCTACTCCAACAAGGCCACACCTTCTTATTGTGACACTCCCTTTGGGGGCCATTTCCTTTCAAACCACCACAATGCAGAAACTCACAACTAGTCAAATAAATAAATAAATGAGAGACTACATAGAGAGTAAATGTCCATGGGATGCTCACGCACAAACGGGACATCTGTATTGACCTCACCTCAAGTCTGAGATACCATTGTAGACGAAGTGGCAGAAAGACTAGAAGAGCTAGAGGTCTGTGCCAGAACAGAATAATATCTTCTAGACATGTCGTCCAAACATCTGCACTCATGGATTCACCACAGCTGTGGTTGCCTCCACAAGACCTGCACAAGATCAGGCCAGTCAACATTGTACAATGGTGGGGGAATGGAACTCATGAGGCCCACTCCTCATGAAGGACCTATTGGCAGCTAATGACTGACTTCTGAGAAAGGAGGAGTCAATTTTCTTTAAATATGTGTCCCCAGCAAGTCAACCATGCTCCAGTAGAAGGCCTCTATCCCCTAAGTATATGGACAGCACAATTGGACCAATTGGGTTCCTTATGAAAGAGAATAACAGAACTTCCAACAAAGAGAAGTGAAGAAGTGAGGGGTGGATCTGTGAGGATTCATTGGCATGAATAGGGAGTGAATATCGAAATATATCATGTAAAACGGTCAAATAATTAATTATTGCATTTTAAATTTTATTGCATTGTTTACTTGTATGTTTATTTAAGTGTGTGTGTGTGTGTGTGTGTGTGTGTGTGTGTGTGTGTGCGCGCGCGCCATAGTGTGTATGGAGGTAAAAGGACAACTTGCTAAAGTTGGTTCTCTCTCATGTGAGTCCTTTGGGTTGAACTCTGGTCACCAGCACTTGTGACAGATTCTTTTGTCCACTGTTGCTCCTGGATTTTAAACACATAAACCTGCTATATGGGCTAGAAGGTGTGCTTAACATTCATAGAGTCTTGTGATTCACTCTCCAGTACATACCCCCACCCCACCCCACCCCCACCCACCCACAGTTATTGACAAAAATCAGTTACTATGGCACAACTTGATGCTGTAGGGACAAGAAAGAGAGAATTCTCTGACACTTGCCTCCTTAGTTGTATATTTCCCAGCACAGCCTGTTGCTCTTGCTCCAGTGAATATCATCAAAACACAGAGGAGACACACAACAACACTTTTCTTCCTTCTCAGCTTTGAAATAGTCCCTGACTCCCATTAACCTTGAATTTCCATCACAATCACCCACACAACATTTGAAAAATAAAGGTATTTATTTCGGTGCAACTGTCTGGAATAAATTGGCAGTAAATTGGAGGTGAAAAGAAGGGAGACACTGAGGCAGGGCAGATGGAATGCAGTGTGCTGTGAGTCTGTTGAGAGAAAGAGCTCCAGAGGAATGCCTGGCGCCATCCAGTACCACAGCATGGGGCATCCCTGGACACACCTAAACCTCACTTGTGAGATTCAGAGTCCTGTGGGAAGATGCCATTACTCAGGTGCCAAAGTACTCACTGAGCAAGAAAAAAAAAAAAAAAACAAAAAAAACAAAAAAAACTGTTTATGAGTCATCACTTCAGGGAGCAAGACAGAGAGCAGATTCCATGCAAGATTTTGATGAGTGTGCACTGTGGACTTCAAACAGCAGTGGTGTGGAGAGAGATTGAATTTTAGAGGCAGAAGCTCAGTCATGCAAATAAGGCCAGTTCTGATTGGTTGACTCACAAAGATGGCCCTCAAGTGAAGATACTGCCAAAAGGCTGTTTTTCAGAAACAGCTCCGCTATTGATTGTCTAGGTTTCAAAAGTTTGATTGCTTGAGCTCATTGTCATTGATCAATGAAACATGTTTGCCACCAGTTCCTAAGGTTACTATTGCCTTGGTCATGGAATCAATTTTCCCTAAGATGGTAGAAATATTCACCCTAAGAGTTAATTAGAACATGATGCTCCAAGATCCACTGGTCATGAGGTACATGAAGGGATTTGGACTCTTTATTGATATTTCCTGGGATTGGGCTAGAAGTAAGAAGATATTGGCAGAGGTGAAGTGTACACAAGAGATCATCTCTAATCAGCATGTCGTGTAAGAGCATTATTAGGCTCTGCGGCTGATCATTCTAATTAAATACGTATTGATAAAAGTAAGTCACACTTAAAAAATACTCGATCACATTGTCTGTTTTTTTTTTAAGCCCTCTCTGCTTAGATTCTTCAAACACTTGGTGCTCCTTACTGTTGCTTGCTTAGTTGTTTTAACAATGTGGTATGTCTTGTTTGTAAAATTATATTACCAAATGAGAAGACCTTCTAAGGTTGCATGGTTAGCATGCCAAGGACATGCACATGGCTGTGTGGATTGTGAGGTCATAAGTCCTCAGGTGTTTCATAGTGGCTGCCCTGAGAAAGTAACCGAAGTAGAATCAGGGACTCTCAGCCGTGTGCTGCTGTCATCGCTAAGCTCAACTTCTGTGATGACCCTGTCATCAGATCACCCTAGTCTCTTCAGGGAAGCCTCTTCAACCCCTCTCTGTCCCCCATCCATCACTATCCAAAATAAAAGAAAATCACAATTTCTGCATGAGACTTATTTCCACATATGTGGGCAATGAAGACAAATGCCCTGACATTTGAACCACTTTCGCACAGTCCTTGAACAACTGGTTCAGACTTCCACTTCGGCCACAACCCAAAATGATATCCATTTGCTTAGAACTCAGCAAATCATATTAACAGTTGGGTTTTTTTTTTTTGTGTTTTTATTTTTAACTTTTCAGTTGGCTGCTTCTATGCTAATGCAAAGACACAAACTTTATTGCTTCTCATTCGTTCCGATTGGCTTGTGGTCTCTGAAACCATCTCAGCAACTCCAGCAATGGGACTGTTGTTTTAGTCAATTTGATTCTCTCTGCCAGGAGGCCAAACTGGCACAGAACTGCTTGATAACCACTCAGATTGCCTAGGTTGCTAGGATGATGCCACTAAGAGTGGCTCTTCTGTTGAGTGAAATGTCAAGTATTCAGAAGCACCCATTTGCAATGGTACATTGAAGTTTTGGCCATCATGCCTCTCTCCTTCAGTTTCTCCTTTTGCATAATTATGGCATAATCTTAGGGGTGTGACGATGTGTCATAAAGGAGTTTATTCAAATAACTAGCTTTAGTTCTTTTGGTTTATGATAACAAACAAGGTAATTTACAAACTATAAAAATGTGATTCTCATCATCCTAAGACTAGGAAGTCCAGTAGCAAGGCACCAAGAATCAGAAGATCCAGGGTCTGGTGTGGATTTCCTCTCTTTCTTAAAGGTGATGGCTTCTGTATCCTCCCATGGCAAAGAAGGCAAAGATGGTCTCTCAGCTACCCACCCCCTCTCACTCTCACACTTTCTTTCCTCTCACAATGGAGCCCAGGCTGGCCCCAAACTTCTGATACATCTTCCTGCTTCAGTTTCTGAAATTCTTGGATTACAGGCATGAGTCACCATGCCCAGACTTTTTTGCAAGACAACTAAATCCTTTAAAAAGGACAGAACACGTAAGACTGACTTTCCAAGACCTACCTCTTAAGACCATCATACTGGGGACACAAGTTTAAACTTATAAATTTGATGATAAAAAGGACGCAAATATTCAAATAATAGCAACATGTTATGAATGAAAATGAAAGAAAAGCATGATAAAAATCCCTAAAGGCTTCCCAATATGTATCTCCTCTCCATGGTCAGCTCCTTCCATGGTTCTCATAATCCCGATTAATTTAACTTTATTTGAACCTCCTGCTCATCCATTCATTCTTCACTCATCTTGTTCCTTTTCACTGACTCCTTATTTTCCTAAGGCTGTTCTGTGAACACTCATAATTTATGCATACATGCATACACACAAATTATTTTTTTCTTCCCTTTTGGAATCTCCTAGACATACTTCTACACACATATTTTCTTCAGCAAATACATTCTATAGCCCAATGCCAAACACTTAACTCACATGCATTCATGTTAGTATCCACGCCCCCCCCCCATCCACCCCAACCTTCTCTCAACTTCAACAACCTTCCTGTGGCTTCTCTTCTTGCTTTTCTGACTCCTCTGGTCCCTCTATGCCTCTCATGCTGGCACTAAATATTCATGAGCCCAAATTATCAGATTTTTTAATAGCGTGACCTTTCTCTCCAAATATATTCTTATAAAGATCTCTACTGTGTGAAGCAACTCACTCTTTACACTTTGGATGAGATGGACTGGGAGACCAGATCCTCCCTGATATCTGGTGAACATGAGTCACACTCATCATCTCAGCACTCTGAAGGACTGACTGTAAAGAACTAATGTCATGGACTCCAAGAGACATGAACAGATATATGAAAGTGGTGACATGAGTGGCCAATACTAAGGTTTCCCCATCACTGTCATCTTAGTGACTAGTGTCAGTCTTCTGATTATGGAATGCACTGGCTTTGAGAAAGTGTCCCTTAAGTCCACACTGAAGAAGTGCGACCTGGGCCAAGCTTTCAGAGCAGATAAATCCAAACTCCCTGAAGGATGAGGAAAGATTCCTTTCAAGAAGGAAAGAATTGACGAGGGGAAAGAAGTTAAATAAGAGAGATGCCAGAGAGAAGTATGGAAGGTAAAGAAGATACATTTAATAATAATTTTACTAAATATCTGAGATGTCATTCAATGTATTTTCGTCAAATTTCCTCTCCTCCCAACTCTCATATCCACCCTCTCCACCCTTACCTCCATACCCACCTGAGTTTTCTTTTTTCTTTTTTTTTTTCACTTAGTCTCCAGTTGGTGCTTTCCCACTACTCTCTGGATTGAGGCTTGCTCTGGAATAGACCTACCAGTAAAAATTCCTTTTAAAAATAAAATCATGGCAGCAGAGCATCTGGAAGGCAGTTTGGGGATCAAGGATATCCGAGATGATGTTCTTAAGGATTTAGAGGATCTTGTCTGTCAGGCTTCTTAAATGGTGAATGGTGAAAACTCCTCCCTTGAGCCAATTGCTGAATAAACCTGCTTTAGAAGGACTTTCCTGTAGGTGAATTACCTTTGGAAAGTGTAAAGGGTTCAGTTTCATATCCAGACAAGGAAAGGAGATGGGAGGACATTAGTCCTGGAGTGTCCTCTTGCAAATGATGAGTGTGGTTCCCAGCACCCAAGTTCAATTGCTCACCACTGCCTGTAATACCAGCTCCAGGGAAAAATCCAATCCCTCTGCCTTCTGTGGGCACCTGCACACAGGAGCACAGACCCACAAGCAGACACACACACACACACACACACACACACACACACAAGTTAAATTATATTAAAAACTAGTCTTCAAGGAACTGTAAGTCCTACATATTTGCAGAAAATAAAGTGAAAGATTAAGTGATCCTGAAGTCATTGTGTGAGAGTTTCCTCAAGTAGATTAATTTCTAAGGCCTAGGAGCCTCCAGCTGAAAAACATTGATTATATTATTATTTTATTAGTAGTACCTGTATATGAATGACAAAACTCAACTTCCTTCCTGGGAGGGTCAGTATGAACAAGGTTCTACATAAAGGATTCTCAGTGTTCCTTAAATTACAGAAGGCAGCAAACTACTTTATGACTATCACAGCAGAAAGTTCATCATGATGCCACATATATTGAAATTTTTGCATTGAAGTAGAGTTGGGATCATGTAAGTACTGAAAACTTACAAGCAGGAACTCTCCCAGCCCCATGGATTCTAGATGTCATATCTTTGAGCATCCCTTCCAAACCCCTGTACATTAGCTCCATTTTCTTATTACGGTGTATATAATTGACAATAGTTACAAGTCCCCATGACTTTTTGATTCCAGTAGCCACTATGGGTGGGTTTTTTTTTTCTAGGCCACTTGAATCAAATTCAATAAAGGGGAGATGTACATGAATTGATTGGAATGGGGTCTACACCTAGGCTATTATACTCAATCCAAGAAAATGGAGTCAGTTACAAACAGGACCAGTTTGGATGTTGACATTTTTTTTAGTAGGAAGAACAAACAGGAATGCAATAATCTGTACATAATCTATGTATAATTGCCAAGTCCCTTGATTCTTTTGTCTGTATTGGCTGAATCATGTATATGTGGTTTGTTGAAGTACACTAAGATATTTCCAGAAGATGGCAGTTCAGCTTCTCTTAGTGTGGTGACGCAAGAGGAAACTGGAGAGAGAGCCTTCAGTTTTACATAAGTGGTCTCTTTCACTGATAGCAGCAACTTTGGGGAACTCATGGATTTTATAATAGAATCTCAAATCTGTGACAGTTTTCCCACTGAGAATTTGTGTCACTGACATCATTCTCTGCAGTGAAAAGCATGTCATCTTTTCCATAATGCATGCATGCCTAAAAGGTTGTGTGTGAATCAAATTTTTATATTGGAAGACAGTTCTAATCTCAGTTTCTTCACTTATACAATAGAGGTGGGGGGAATCAAATTCTATTTCAAACTCACCAGGGAAGAATTATTTTACTTAAAGCGCCATGCTGTGAATTTTTTCTATAGTTGTAATACTGGTCCACTAATTGGTCTGTTTTGGAAATTTGGATTTTCATCCATCAGGCTGCGCTGAATCCACCTTTGAAAGTCAAACAGTGGTTTTAGAGAGAGTCTAAGTGCTAGAAACATAAAGGTAGTTATAAGCTAAATGCAAAACCTGGAACTCTAAGTTCCACTTAGCAATTTAAGTAAATTACATCAATTCAGGGATGATCATCAGTGATCCAAAGTGACTAAGTTCTCTTTTTCTTCAAGTTCTTTGCCTTTTAATGGTCCCTGCCTCTGTAAGTAACAAGCAAGAGTCTGATAACTCATTTCAAACCTTTGCTTAAAAGCCCCACTCTTCACCTTTGAAGGGAATTGGTCTCATGAAGTTAAGTAAACAAATTGCAGATGGCAGACTACATTCATTCAGAAAATACGCTGATTAGTCAGCAAAATGGCATTTAACACCACAAAGAAGCCTAGAGCTGAGCTGCTATATCAAATCTTCAATGGAATCCAATATCCCCACCTGTGGGATGTCTAGAAATAACTAGCAATTGTGCCCCAAAATGCAATTACCAAAGGAAAGAATAAAAGATTAAGTCTCTTTTGTAAGGAATGGAATCATGGAAAGAGTTATTTCACCATAACCTAAGCACACTTGAAATGTAGTTTATCCTGTTTTAATGCCCAGTAATGGTCTAATTCTCTCCATTGTGCATGTGCTAAGGGCAAGAGGGCCTTATTATTTGCATTGAGAGATACATCACATCTCTTTCTCCTAGGAACCCCACACACATTGTTGACCAGCACTAAGACAGTAATTGCAAGTAAATATGACTACTGTTTGTTTGCTCTGAACAGTGAGCTTTTCAGTACTCTTCTTCATTATTACATATTAAAGAGTTATTACAGTAATAAAAACAACCTTTGTGAAAGAGAAATAATAATTGAGCAATAGTAGTCTAAACTTATGAGGAGTGAGACTAACATTCTCAATAAAAGTATAAACATTTCATTGAATATCTTTACATATGTGCATAGATAGAAATACTGCCCCTAGCATATTGCTGAAGGATAGGAAACTGGGCCTCCATTAAAGGCAAATTTCCAATCCCTAAATCACTGCTTACAAATAACCTTCAGCAAATTGACTTTTCTGATGAACATTGACATGGTTAAACGACTCTCTCCCCCACTGGTTCTCTAATAGGCAGGGTATTAAAAGATATGGAGACTGTTCTTGAAGTCAACTAGGGACTTCTCATAGTGATAAAAGGACACTATGAACTTTGGGGGAATGAATTTGTTCCACTGCCTCCAACCCCTGCACGGAGTCACTTTAAGGTCATCACAAGCTAATGCATATACACTCAGAGGCCTTCTGCCTTCTTTTACACACAAGATAGAAGAAATAATGAATTAGGCAAAAATAACCTAAGCAGATTCCAGAAAAGATGGTGTCTCCAATGCACAGGAATTGTTTGGCAGATAAGAAATCTAAAAGGTTCCATAATACAAAACTCACTTATGCCTAAGACAGAGGCCAGTATAGGTGGCAATGAGGTGAGATGCAGACAAAAGATACATAGGTAGCCTCATTTCTACTTCCCTGATTCTATGGTCTTGGGAAGATCCTGTCATGTTTCAGACATTGAACTTTTCCCATACATACAATGTTTTAAATATGACTGCCAAGTTATCCTCTTGAACCAAAACGAAATGAATCCTGAGAAATAGGTCCTCATCAGCTACTAACTGATAGATACCATGGAGGATATTAAAAAAAAAAAAAAACAAAAAAACTTCACCATTTTCATAAACATAGGAATACTCTCTACATACAGAAAGATAGCATCTTGTAAACAAGTATGTATTATGTATTACATTTCTACTATATATTTATTTGCATGTATATATGGATTTATTAACTCTGTTCTAGCTAGATACTGAATTCTATCCCTGTAATCAACAGCAGAACTCTAAAGAGGACTCAAAATCTGTATTTCTCCACTCTGCCTGGCAGATCTCAGAAGGTCAAGGTTTTGTGTTGCCCTAGCAACAGCAGATAGCATCACTACTACCTGAAGCTGCCCAGGGGGCTCTGCAGCATTGTAAGTGGTTATGATGTTATTCTAGTTGCTGGGGGAAACATGCAATCCTGCATCAAGGCAGATGGATAACCATGAAGTCCGTTTTCCAACCATCTTGCCTCTAACAGTCTATACTAAAAAAGGCCTTCATGGCTAGATTACATAAATTCTATGAACAGCTAGAATCTTGAAGAGTGATTAGTAGTGGCTTTCCTTTTCAAAAATCTCTTAAACAATTCACCTTTACCTCCTTAAATACAGTGCTTATCTAAATATATAATTGTTTCATTTTAAGTGGAATTGTCACCCATACCAAAATATGCCTGAATAACTCTTCTAATTCTTCCTCAGAGACTCCCACCTCCTAATCAAGCCTACAGATATTTTAGGTTGTTCTCTATTGTATGTGCATGAGGGGAAAAGAAGGAAATACCTTAAGATAATATTGGATATTTAAAAGCAGATTCATAAAATCAGAATTCCTGTTCTCCATCTGAGTCATCCCTGACTGGTTCTCTTTTAAAATGCATCCTCTGTCTTTCTTATAACCAAGGGTTTTAAAATTCAAATGTTCATGAACATCAGCTTTATTAAAATTAGGGCTTGGGGAAATGGCTTGGAAAGGGAGAGGAGAATATTACCCAACCATTTAAAAGATGCTAATTAATGAAGTTCTAAAGCCCAGAGAGGGCATTTGATACAGTGCGGCTTTCTCTACCAAAGAGGAATGGAACTCATCTAAAAACAAAAAGGGAACCCAGAATAAAATAAAATTGAAGAAGATTAACCCAAATCTTTCCCCAGGTGCTGGAATAGACCTCAGGAGTTTTGTTATAATACCAGAACTTGTTTTTATCTTCTTGTGAACTGAACACATTAACCTTTTCTGGTCCCAACTCCATGTTGGCCTTTAAACCATTAAGGAACTGCCTGGAATATGCAAAAGTAGGGATTTTGCCCTCTGGACATAAATCACCTGTGTGTCCTCCTCAATAATCACATACTTAGCCCGGGTTAAAACAGGTAATGAAGAAAAGGTACCCAGAAAGATGACTCCAGTCTGCCTCCTGTCCAGAAACTCTGCCCTCTTTAAATATGAGGGGAGAGTCTATTCTCCTTTTTCAACCTTTCTTGTCCCGTACATCTACTGCATCATAGGATTTGGAGCTGGTGACAATATATCTCTTTCTGTGTGTTAAACATCAGTAGACCCTTTCAAAAAGCCTGTGGTTAATCTTGTATCAACCTTGCCAGTGTTTCCCATGATAAACAGAATACATTATGTTTGATTTTTATCTTTTTATGACTGCACATTGATGGACCTTTCTCCAATATTCTATACAAATCTCAACCTCCCTCCCTCCCCCCCTCCCTCCCCCTCCCTCCCTCCCTCCCTCCCCCTCCCTCCCTCCCTCCCTCCCTCCCTTTCTCTCTCTCTCTCTCTCTCTCTCTCTCAATATTGCTGTGAGCCAAAAATTGAAAATCTCTACAGGGTGAAAAAAATAGATTCCTTGGCACAGAACTAAATAAGTACCTCCAGCTTTGTAACAGAAAATCATTTTCTGGAGCCTAATAATGATTTCAAAATACTGAGATAGCAATCGGATGATCCATTTGTAGTCTAACGAAAGTGTTCTGATAGAAGAAGGCTTAGTTTTTGAAGGACATGGTCCAAGGAGGAAGTGAGGAAAAGATATCTCAGTTTGGAGGTCAATTTCAGGACTACAAAAATGGGGTTTTGAAGAGGTGTGATAAGTCTGCTGTTTTGTAAATACCCAGTCTTCCTGTCATACTGTGCCTGCTCAGATCTTAGATCTTGCAGCTATGAAAGTCCAGGGCTAGCATGAATATAATTGTCCCTAATGCCCTTGTATGTGGTATTCTATATTCTAGGATGTTCTTCCTTTTATCTCTCACTCATTTGTCCTTTGGTGATAAAATAACATTATTGAAAAAAAGCTAACCTTGTGTCAGGCAACTTGCTAAAGTGCTTTATATACCTCATTCATATCATTCATGTTCATACCAATCATGAGAAGTATGTTTTCTGTTTCCTGCTTTTAGATGAAGGTCTGAGTCTTGGAGAAGTCAAATTACAGGCACAAGGGCATATAGGTTATGAACAGTAGAGAAGGGACGTATCCATTTAAAGCTAATGTTCTTGCTCACCATAGCAGCTGCTGTTCAAAGGTTACTTCTGTTATTAAAAAAAAAAACAAAACAAAGCAAAACAAACAAAAAAAAAAAAAACCCTACCTCACCAGAAAGGATGGATTTCTTCTCACTCAAATATCTGGGGAAGCTCGAGAAGCTTCTCACAGAGTATGTATCATGAAATACTGCAATTAGTGGAAATATTTTAAGTGTTTACCTCTCCATCAAAGTGCCTAATGCATCGCAGCAATGATTAAAGTAAGGTTTTATATACCTGCCACTGAAATTTCCTGGAATCTAGCAATTCCTTATAAGGAGCTCTAAATGAGTAAATAAATGCCAAAGCCAGGCAGCAAAGCCCTTGGGTTCTTTGGATTCAGAGTTCTAGACCTTCCTTTTCAGCTGATGGGATGAAGATAAGGTTCTTTCCCTTCACTGAGTGGGAAAAGAGAGTGTGCTAGAAGCAGAGTCAGGGAGAACCCAAGGGACCTGTCTCCCATACCCAACTTAGCACTGCACTACACCTTCATGGCCAAAGGGGGAGAGGCAGGCTGGTTTGACACCTGTACTCCTAAGGGTGGACGATAGCTGAGAGACAATAAGTTCTTAAAATTTCCATCTCAAAGGCCCTGTAGAAAGGTGAATGTTGTATTATGCTGTAGCAGAAGCCTTCTCTACACTGTGAAAACTGTAAATCTTAAAATGTCTGTTGTGGCTTGGATCTAAATGTCCCTCATAGTCTCATCTTTTCAGTACTTAGTTCTCAGCTCATGGAACCATTCAGAAGTCTGGTGAGCCTTCAGAAGGGAATACAGGCTAGCTGAAATAGGTCAGGAGGAATGGCCTTTGAAGGTTTAACCTGGTCCTCCTTTGTGTCTTTCTCTCTCTGATCCCCTGCCCACAGTGTGGACAGATACTGTAGAGCTCTCCACTAGTAACTGAGCTACAACTCCCTGGATTCCTGCCCCGGGGACAGAGCCCTCTGAAACCATGATTCAAAATGAACCCATTCTCCCTTAAGTTGTTTCTGTCAAGAAAATTTGCTCACAGCATCACAAAAGTAGCTAACATACCTTTCTAGTTTAGCCAGTAATCTAGAAGGGAGAGATAGTGACTAAGGGGAGTTTGTGTGGGTAGCAAGCAGAACAGTCACCATCTTCAGACTGCTGTGTAGTATAGGCATAACAGTACCATTTGTGACTATCTTCTCTTATGAGCACAATTGAATATTCAACAGCTCACAGGCTGCTAAGGATCATGCAGGACAGCCTCTGTGCTGATTAAAGGGGCATTAACATACTTATCTCCTTGGAGGCATGTGATGTTTCTTTGTCACATGCTTCCATAAGCTACAGCACAACGGAAACGAGAAAAAGTAAGAAGAATGTGGTATATGAGTTAATGTGAAGATGCTTGAAAGCAATGGTAAGTATACCATACCCAGGAACCCTAAGATTGTTTAGTGATACTCACTCTCTTGTACCTGGAAACTATTGTGCATGCATAGGAAGCACTATGCATGTTGGTATGATGCATCCGACAGTCCCCGTAGAAGATAAAAAGGATGATCTGACAGATAAGCACAAAACACAATGGAGTTAGTAGATGGTAAAATGCTTAGAGTGAAGGAAAAAATTACATCTCCCTTACTGGGAACATTAGAATCTGTAGACCTTGGTGAAATGATGAGCCTGTTCTTCTGAAGTATCAGAACAAAGTCAGCTTCTCCACAGCTTCTTCCTGCAAAGGTTAGAAAGGTTACCATCAAGTTCCAGAATCCAGAAGGCAATTAACAGTAATACAGGCTAACCCTCATATTTCATGAAGCCCAAAGAGGCCAATGCAACACTTTCTCTAAAAGGATCTGCACTAAGCCCACCACTCTAATCAGCTGATGATAAAAAACAAACTAAATTAGACAAATTCAACGTTAGAGAGTATCTCTAGAACTGAGTAATAAGAGCAAACCTATAGAGAATGGCTCTAACTTTAGCATCTGTTCAAGTATCACACTTACATGACAGGCAAATGCAATGTTTGCATTTTTCTCCAGGCTGTGGGCAGTGTCATCATAGCTGAACATAATCCTTCTGAGTCTGGCACAAGCTGGAGAAAAGAGAGCAAGAGAAAGCAATTTCAAAAGAAGACAACACTTGAGAGAAGTAACGATCTCTGGGATCATACATGATAAATGACACCCTAGGATGAATGTGTCCCAACCATTGTAGATTTCAGTTCCTGGACTAAAAGGTATATGTTGTCAGTAACTTCAGACGCATTAAGAAAGTTACAAAACTTTCTGATCCCTACTTCCACTAATATGTAAAATAAGTATACAACTATAAATACACTGTGGGATAAAATAAAATGGAAACTGAAAATAAAGTGTGAGAACTGTAAAATGGCATCAAAATATTAAGGCTCATGAGGAAAAGGAAGCAAAGATGAAGAAAAGAGCAACAGAGGGAGAAGTGGTCTTCCTCTGAGAAGGTGTGATGTGGTCAATGTTTCTTAAGGTACTAGAGAAGTATGAATTGCAGAAGCCTGGGGAAATGCATTTGCATTAAGTCAGTGATGGACTTAATTATACAGATTTCATTGTGTGTGCATAATACGTACAATATCATATAACAACACTGTAATTATGTTATTGGGTAATGTCAATGTTAATTGAAATGTTACTGTCACCTTTGGTGTTTTGAGCTGTCATATTCTATACTTTTAAAAAATGGTTCAGGAGAAATAATGATAAAGAGCCCACATTGATATGTGGGAAAAAGTCACTTGGATGGCATTACCTTTTTACAATAAGATACTTTAGGGAAAGATGAATGCGTGAATGGATTGAAACATGACAAGATAGATTAAGAACAGAAAGACTGATACAGAGATGGATTCAATTCAATAAGATAGATAGATAGATAGATAGATAGATAGATAGATAATTAGATAGATGGATGGATGGATGGATGGATGGATGGATGGATGGATGGATGGGGGTGGGTGGTGGGTGGGTGGGTGGGTGGGTGGATAGATGGATGGGTGTGTGTGTGGGTGGGTAGGTGGGTAGGTAGAGTGTCAAGTACTTGCCTTCTGGTTCTGTTTACTTAACTACTTTTAATAGAAGAGCTTCTTTGTTTAATTTAGTTTTTGGAATGTATATGCTTGTACAAAATGCGTGAATGTGCATGCTCATGTATGTGGGTACAAGTGTACAAGTATCACAGCACAGGTTTAAAGGTCAGTGAACAACTTTTGGGTTATCAGTCGTCGTTTTTCTACCTTGTTTGTGACAGGGTTTCTTCACCACCAACCTAGCTGGTGTGTGAGTCTCTGACATCCTCCTCTCTCTGTTTCCCATTTCCCAAAGGCACCCTAGGATTGCAAATGCTTGTGGATACTGTATTATTGCCTGCTAATCAAACTCAAGCCGTATATGGCAGGGTGAGAGCAGGGAATTTATGAAAGGAGGTGTCTCCTCAAAGGTAAGGTTTTTAAAATTATGCCTGGTAAAGAATGACTTGTGGATAAGCTTTTAGTTATATAGGTTTAAATGGCTCTTACAAAGTTACTGATTCAGTTGCCAAGTTGAGACTTGTGTGCAGGTCTGTTAGATCCCAAAGTCTGAAGTCTTCTACCAAAAAATGCTTTCTCATCATAGTCCTAAAGTTGAGAAGAAATGTAGACTTTATAAATTTAGTGAGAAATTTTTAACTGTCCATACTACTGAACATTGAACTCTAGGTTTCAAGGAAAAGGAGAAATAAAAAAAATAGGGAATATTATTAAATTTCCTATGTCAGCAAAGTTCAATTTCCATTCATAATTAACAAAATTATTGATTGTGTTCATGTTCTATCTTAAAATACATCCAATTTCATCTTGTTAGCTACATAGTTTATAGTATACCTAGGAGTTGTAGGCTTATTACTCCTAAAGAATGTTTAGGTGTGTGTGTACATGCATACATGTATATGTGTATGCTTTTTAATTGAGTGTGGTACTGGAGAGAGTGTTCATTGAATAAAAGGTTTGCCATTCAAGAATGGGTACCAGAGCTCAGATCTCGGTAACTATGTAACTGTATGGGACCCATCTATAATCCAAAACTTGGAAAGTAGGAATAAGGGGTCCTCCTCTAGGAGACTTGCTAGCTAGACTAGATAAATCAGAGACTCTGCCTCACCTTATTCAGGTAAAGAATGGTCAAGAAAGGCTTCTAGTACAAGACTTGTGCTTCTGCAGGCCCAGACACACAGGTGCACCACCTCATGTGCCAACATTCATATACACATGCACGTAGGCACTTTGCATATGTGTGTTTGTCAATTTTATGATAACTTGACACAAACTAGAGTTATTTTAGAAGGAACCTCTATTGAGGAAATGTCCCCACTAGAATAGCCTGTTGACAGATTTATGTTGGAGAGCCCAGGTCACTGTGGGCGGTACCACCCCTGAGCTGGTGGTCCCAGTTGCTATAAGAAAGCCAGATGATTAAGAGGAACAAGCCACTAAGCAGCACTCCTCCATGACCTGCCTCAGTTCTTGCTTCCAGGTTTATGCTTGAGTCCCTGCCCTGACTTCCCTCAGTAATGGGCTATGACATGGACCTCGGAGCTAAAATGAACTCTGTCCTCCTCGCAATGACTTTGGCTATCATTTGACTTTTATCACAGTAATAGAAACCCTAAGACAATGCACCTACACAGCCCTTCTCCTAAGTTACTAAAAAGGTAGCATTTTACGTTTCAGCTCATACCGTCTGTGAACATGGCGGCTCCTGATATCTATCTGCTCTTATGTCCTTTACAAGCTCAACCTATCTTCCTCAATCTGCTCATCTCTTCTTACATAAGTGACAAGGGGACTAAGCAGTATGGTTGTTGATAGCACCATGACAATGAAGATAAACAACTGCATTGCACAATTTACCATAAATTCTGTTTGCCTGTAGCTGGTTTCATTCAGAGCTATGTGCCTGGACTGACAAGGTTATTGGCTGTGCTGATTCAGGGTTTGTCCTGTGAGTCCTGACAAACCAAAGCCAGCCAGTTGGTTTGCCTGGATCTTATTGTTTCCCTGACTATCAGCCTTAATTCTGCACAAAGCATCACTTGCCTTGTTCCATTTTCATGTTTAAATGCCTTTTTTTTTAATTTTCTCATCCTGGAAGTTAAAACTGCAATTTCACAGCATGCACTATACAATATTCATGACCTAACAGGAGGGTGAGCACAGGATGGAGTTATAGTCACCACTTGGATGCTAAGTAACTGTGAGCTTGACTTGGGTATTAACTGCTCAGAATCTCAGCTCCTTGTGTCCAAATGCAAAGTTGGAAGGAATCAGTTAAGAAGCTTTATGATATTCATAAGTAGCTCAGAAGTTACCCTGTTTCTCCTTCTCTTATCTAAAAACAACTTGATCTCTATTGCACAGAATATCTTATTAATTCCTGTTTTATTTTCAGCCCAGGGGCTTTCCACACTAAGAATTCTTCCTTCCTTTACCTTTATTGCTTCAGTAGTAATTACATTGAGCACCTTCCTCTGAGCACCAAACACCCTGGCCATCTATAGCCACAGTGTTACACTCATCGAACAGGGGAAACGGCAGTGCCAAACTGCACCCAAACCTCTCTGTGTTCACACTGGTCCAATCACATGGGGAGTTTCCTGTTGCTCAATTAAACTAAAGATGCTAATCCAAGAGCTAGTCCCTCTTATTGTATTCGTTTAAAACCTTTAGTTTTTTTATTTCAGTCAACAAAGCATACATGTACATAGTTATATTTGGTTCCCATTTGTCCTTCCATGACACCATGTCTGAAAGATTCTTCCCCCAAATCACCTCCTTTCTGCTTTCTTTTCACATATATATTCCATTATTCCTGGTGTCCTCTCTTCTCCCTTTAGACCTCTTCTCTCCTTTCTAAAATCCCCTTTCTACTTTGATGTTATAAACACAAAAACACACACGCACATAAGTATATGGGTGTATGTATATTATACACACATACATATATGTGTACATACCCATGTATACATATATGTGTAGTTTAAATTGGCTCCACATTTTTAAAAAGCATGCAATACTCATCTTTCTGAGTCTGATTTCTTCACTTAACATGTGGATCTCTAGTTTCTTCCATTATTCTGCATATATTATAATTTTCTTTGTGACTGAAGAAAATTCCACTGTGTGTTTGTAGCACATTTTCTTTGTCCTTTCATCTATTATGAACATCTCGGTTTATTCCACATCGTGGCTATTATAATTACTGGAGCCATAAACATAGACACGCCACCTCTCTGTGAGTTGGTCCTTGTGCTCTTCTAGCACATATCTCTAGCCCTATATCTCCCATGCAATGTGTTCCAGTCATACAGCCAACATGCTACTAAATTTCTCTACATGAGTAAAAGATGTTTAGAACCTATACACTGACCACACCTTCCCCAAACGGCTCCTCTTGAGATATTTTCACATGTATCAGTGATATTGCAATCTCTGTGATAACTCAGGCACCTGTATTCCACTTTTGCCTCTTAGACTATAATCCAAAAGCTCATTATTCTGGCATGCCTTAAAAGAAAACGTGGCAGAGATGGTCATTTCACTTCTTTGCGGTTACCACCTGAGTCCAAAGCCCGGAAAGCCTCCCTTCGTGGTACTGAGTGTAGATAGGATATGCTGGAGGTCAACAGGAGGCTCATGAGTTGGAGACCACCCAGGGTTACACATTTGCAGGGCCTGCTGGCCCATGCCTGTAGTTCCAACTACTTGGGAGACTGAAGTAGGAGGATCACTTGAGGCTAGAAGTTCTGGTCTATCGTATGCTATGCTAATCAGGTATCTGTACTAAATTCAGCAGCAATATGGTGATCTATAGCTATTGGGGGACTACCAGACTGTCTAAAGAGAGATGGATGGAATCAGACCAGAAATGGAACAGGCCGAATTCCAGAAGCTCTTACTAGGAGTTTAATTTCCATATGTCTGTTTTGTGCCACCACTGTCCAATTTCCATAGGGCAGAAAAATTTTGATAAATCCTAATCATCACCTCCAAAAGTTCTTCCTAAAAGCTCCGTGCCTGGTTGTTGCTCCTGCCTTGTGTCCAACCACCCCTTTCAGATGAGTGGTATTCCATGGGTACCCTCCTTCCTCCTGCTCCTCAAACCCCTTAGGTGAACCATGGCCTGGTAGAAATGGCACTTTCTTGATCTATGCTGACATGGGGCCCTCTGTCTCATTTACATACTCCACCCTCACCATTCAAGGCACCAAATGCAGTCTTCTTTAAGACTGCCTTTCCTAGCCGGGCGTTGGTGGCGCACGCCTTTAATCCCAGCACTCGAGAGGCAGAGCCAGGCGGATCTCTGTGAGTTCGAGGCCAGCCTGGGCTACCAAGTGAGCTCCAGGAAAGGCGCAAAGCTACACAGAGAAACCCTGTTTCGAAAAACCAAAAAAAAAAAAAAAAAAAAAAGACTGCCTTTCCTAATGGCCTCAAGTGCTTCCTGTGTCTCTTGATGACCTTATCCTGTTTTATTTCTCGAAAAATTTATTAATACCTGTACTTCAGGTTGTTGTTCATTGTTTTTCCTCTTTCTTTTCATAAAAGTTCTGTGAAGACCAATATCTGTTTTATCCTGTCCATTCTTTATTCAATGTTTAACAAAGGATTGGCACCTAAAAGGTGTTATATGTTTGTTCAATGAATGCATGAATGAATGATTGAGTGAGTGAGTGAGTGAGTGAGTGAATGAATACACTTCAGTGGAATGTGCTTGAGCTTTAACAAAACTATCTGATCACTACTATCTCGACACTTTCCCTAAAAACTGAATATAGATTGTTTTTTAAATCATAAGTAAAAATTCCCTATGCAGATTCTTTTCAACCTCTCCTAAGGTATTACTTAGATCACTTAACCTAACTTTTACTTGTTCTGAGGTGCCAAGTAAACTCAAGCCTCTGAAAACCCCACTTGTAAACTTAATCATTTCTTTTCTGGTTTCACCAGCAGAGAGCCTTAGAGGAGAAGGGAGGTGAGGGCGTTGGAAGAGAGTGTCCTGCTTTGCTTCCTGTTCCTAGGAAGCTTTCTCCAGCAATGGTTCTCAATCTTGTAGATGCAAGTAATCCCATATGCAGTGCCCTCTGCCCCCACATACTGTTTTCACACACATGCACACCCACCTCCACATATATGAACACATACCTTCATACACACACAACAACATACATAACACACCCACCTCTGTACACACTTAAACTTCCACACATATGAAAACCTACCTTCACACACACACACCTACACACATACATATACTCCCTCCATACATACTCAAGCCTTTACACACATGCACACCCATTTCCACATATATGAACACATACCTTCATACACACACAACACACGTAACACACCCACCTTTGTACACACTCAAATCTCCACACATATGAAAACCTACCTTCACACACACACACCTACACACATACATATACCACCTCCATACACATTCAAGCCTTCACACACGTACACCCACCTACACACACACACACACACACACACAGAGAGAGAGAGAGAGAGAGAGAGAGAGAGAGAGAGAGAGAGAGAGAGAGAGAGAGAGAGAGCACAAGAGTACATCTATCTTTTGCTTCCATGCCAAACTTCTTATAATTCTGTTTCAGCTACTTGCAGGCTCAGAACTCTGGACCCCCTGAACCAACTGGACTACCATGCCTCTTTGTATCTCTGGACTTTAGTTCCAAGCCTCTTGGTTCTAATGCTCCCTCCTTCTTCCTTTGTGTCTCCTACCTGGCAGCATCTGCTTTTTCGTATTAGTGTATCCATGTAATCTCATGGAACACTTTTGTCTTTTTACTCATCCAATACCTGTCTCCCCAAGTCTACATTATGTTCTGAATGTTAAAATAACTAGAGTGGTTTTATTTATCTAATGGAGCACAGCTGATAGAGAAATGTACAATTTATTGCTTTGTACGTTGTCTCTCAGGGCTTCTTTTATTGGCATAAAAAGCCAGGAAGCTTGTTTAGATTAGGAATTACCCCTCACTTAGTCCTCTGCCTACTGGAAGTGGTGCCCCTGTGTTGCAAGTAGTCAGTGCACATTTGATGACTGATGGTTATAAATCAAGAGATAAAGTTACTTCATCTCCTTATTTTAAGAAGCAGCATTTTTAAACCTTTAATCTTCAAGCCCTCCAGGAGAGGAAATTCCTCAAGTGTTTATTTTAATTGTAATATGTCTGCTTGTTAACTTGTGCCAGAATCAGCTTTCTGTCAAGAAGTGCTTCCCACATAGACCCGATGGCAAGGATTTGCACAAAGAAGAAATGCTTGAATCTGAGAAAAAAAAATAATGTATTTGAAAATATGCGATAGAACTTTTCTCCCAAATAAGTTCCTGCTGTTTTCAAATAATTCAATTATTTGACTCATCTCAAGTTTAGTCCTTTATCTCTTTTTTTAACCTTAGGTGTGTGTGTGTGTGTGTGTGTGTGTGTGTGTGTGTGTGTGTGTGTGTACATGCACACGTGCATAGGGATAAAGCTCTGTTTTACAACACATATGAAAAATTTCCCACAAATACAAATGGCTGAACCTATATCTTCCCACCAAAATTTAAGGCTTAAAACATAAACAAATATAATACTTTGGAGCTCAGTGGCATGCTATCCTTGCCTGTCTTAAAAACGGACAGACAGAGTTCCCTAGCACTGATGGTCAATCCCTGTGATGGGAGAAGGAAGCACCTCAGAAGTACCAGAAAGTATGGACTTTCAGATGATTGTTCTCTACCCAGAATCCAAAGCACCAGTATGTACCAACTCATAGAGCTTTTTCCCATTGTGCAATGGTCCAGCCTCCATGTCTAAATTATTTTCCTCTGTTAGCATTTGCTTGATCTGTTATAGAGCTACTCTGAACATATGTCTGCTTTAACCTTTCTTAATTATTATAATCCTCCATTATCTCTAATTCCAAGTAAGTATACAACAGTTCGATTCTGATACAGACTACGGAGGTTTGATGCAGGCTTTATCAATGAAGGGCTTCATCTCACATCACCTGACAGTAACTCGCCACAAACCCTGGTGCCCACTTGTACTTCTAACTCAATCTAAGTTGAGGGTTCCTAGTACTCCTTCCTCAGGTTATGTAATTCATTAGAACTATCATGAGCCTTATGTTTATGCTTGTCATAAAGGATAGTTCAGTAAGAGCCAAATAGAGGATATACTATACAGAGTTCCCTGCCCTCTCCAGCCCACACTGTCTTCTCATCAACAGAGGGCTGCAAGCAGATCTAAACACTAACTCTCTCAACAACCCCATCCCGGTGAGGTGACCCCAGCAGTGTTTCAGCTCATTAGCATACACAAGGTACCCAATTCAGAATCAGGAAACAAATCCCAAACCCAAATATGTGTTTTACTTATTATACTTTAATTACAAAAGAGGCAGAAAAGCATGTATCTTGGAGATACATATTTAGTAGTCTCCATGGGATGGATCGGAAGCATGAAGCACATTGAAAGTTTCCAAACAAATGGAGATTGTTCTTCTGTTTCCCTTATATACATGCAGGACTGCTTCATTTCCCTACTTTATGAGTCACATCAGACATAGGGAATATGTCAACACCTTGTTTCACATCTTGGCACATGGGATACAGTGTGACAAAACTGGCTATCATTCCCCCTTCACAAGGTCACCAGTGATTTTTCTATATTCATAAAATTAAAATCAGTCGTGGGCCTTTACAGAACTACACTTCATGGAGTCTACTGTGCTGGTGGCTAGAGACTACCATCAATGATTCAGGATTTGGAAACAGTCATTTAAGAACCTGGAACCTAACCTTCTAGAAAAGTAAATTTTTCTGTCACTCATTTCCCAAATAACCCAATATTCTGTACTAAATGAACAGGAAATGGGGATTCATATAAATATATAGATGGATACTTGTGCTCTGCTCTACATTACTCTATAATGTGTAAAACAAAGGCTTATAGGCTGTACCTGGGCCCCCAGTGACTCCATTTTGAGTGCAGGAAGATTGTGAATCCTAATTATGCATGTAGACACTGTCACCCGTCTATCACCAACCATGAAGCATAAATTGACAAACTATTATCCCTACAGGTAGGAAGGTACTGCCTATAAACTCAAGGTAGATGATCATGCTAAAACCACATTTAAAAATAATATGGCCCAGGATTTAGTAAAACAGACTGATAAGGTATGAAACACCTCCATCTGACCCCCATAAAGTGAAAAACAACTAACACTGTGCTGACAGTTCTTCCACCAACATGTCTAATGTTTAATGTCTAATAATCTGACTATCTAACGTCTGTGTCACGGGACCAACAAGCAGCAAACTCCCAGATACCTTTTTGGCTTCAGACCAACATAGAATTCCTTTTACTTTTAAGAAGCATTTCATTGCACTTTTATTTATTTATTTATTTGTTTGTTTGTTTGTTTGTTTACACACACACACACACACACGCGCGCGCGCGCGCGCGCGCACGCGTGCATGCACATGCACATACATGCGCATGCCTGTATGGAAATCAATGGACTATTTTTTTCAGAGTCTTTATTCCTTCTACAATGTAGGTCTTGTTAATTGAACTAAGGCGTGGTAGCATGGACCTTTACTTACTAAGCCTTCTTGCTGGAACCAGGTTTCCCCTTCTTGATGTGGCTCACTCAAATGACTGCCTGTCTTTCCATCTACCCATGTGTCTGTCTGGACTCCATATTTTACCTTGCCTCCACTGTCTTCTTCCATACATATCTTGGAAGTTTGTGTGCTTAATGCTGAGACCTTACAGGTCAGCCCTGGGCCTCCAGCAGCTCTCTCACTGATTCCTTCATATATTATTTAGTCACCTGCAGTGAGTCTCCTTCCATCTGTACCCAACTGTATCCAGCTTTCTGCCTCTCTGAACTCCTTTAACTCGAACAGCTTCTTTAACCCCTTTTCAGCCATATATATATATATATATATATATATATATATATATATATATATCCCACAACACACACATATGTAGTATATATATGGTGACACATGGGGATATATGATTCATTTGATGTGTAATGTGTGGCCTAAGAGTTAATATTCATATTTGAGATTGAAATCATTTGCCAACAGCCAGCTATCAGGGTAAAGTGGAAGCACTTGGTGAATAGTAGTCAAAACAACAACAACAAAAAAAAAAAAACAAAACAAAAATAGCCCCAGAGCTTGTGAGTTCAATATAATTCAATAAGTCCTGACACTGTGGAAAGAGAAATGTCTTTCTATATTTCTGGTGTAGGGTATTTACAAAGGACTCTGGACACACTGACCAGCAGCAACCAACTTGTACTTCTGTGCTCTTGTGAAGTTAGCAGGCTCTATTCCAGAGCCAGAAGGGAAGAGGACAAGCCTTCCCTGGGAGTTTCACTCCTCTCATAATGGAGGTCTGCTGTGAGTTTGGCTGCTGAGTAGCACATGCTCTGAGAGCAGCCATTTGAAATGGCCCTGAACTTCTGCTTGGCAGAAGCGGGGACGAAGCATGGCTATCTTTAGGGAGAATCAATTAGATCACCTTAGCTCAGTTCCCTTAATGCTCTGGCTCTCCTTCTTTCCATGTCTCTTGATTCCTCTGTATTTCTCCACCTACTATTACCTCTCTTTGACTTTCTGTGTTTCTTTCATTTCCAGCCCGTATTTCTTTATCTCTCGCCTCTGTCCATCTTCATTTCTCTCCCCTCCCACATCACTGAATGAAAAACAGCAGACTCTTCATGTTTGACCCTTTCTTTTTCTAGAGTCCATTAATTCTCCTGAGACATCCTTTCTTCTGTTATGCTAATATAATTGATTGGGCTCCAGACTTCTCTTCCATCAATCATGGTCCAGCTGGGCCTTTGTAATATGATGCTTCAGCTAGCCTGATTGGAATGGGGTGTTTCCCAAGACTTCACAGTCTCACAGAAGGCACCCATCATAGGATAGCCTAATTCCACAGATGGTTAATCTCACTTTTTATGTGTTGATTTTTCCTAGTTTCTCTCATGGAGAGCAATTTATTTCTAAGATCCAGGAGCACTTCATTGTAACCTCTCATTTACCAACTATACTAATAATACTCATCATTTATTGGGTGCTTATTATGTATCAATCACTGTGTTTAGTGCTTTGTGTAAGTTCATTGATTTAATTTTCACAGTAACCCTGTGAGAAGCAAGAATTTATTGGGGTTTTATTTTTATTTTTTTTTAATTGCTTATCTTACTTTGCAGAGGAGAAAAATAAAAAGTTTGGAGACTAACACAATTTCCAAAGGCCCTGGCATGAATTCAAGCCTGAACAATCTCTCCTTATACCGTTTACCCTTTGAATGTGTTCAGCTGAACACGTTTGCTCTAAAAGGTCAGTCCTCTTCCTAACACAAGTCCTCATTCCAAGCTGTTCCTCTTCTCATGTCCTGTCCCATAAGAGGCAAGCACCATCACACCTCCAGAGACAGACTTCACAGGGATTTGTACAGAAACAGAGGCGCTTTCGTGATGTAGATGTTCTAGTCTCATTTTAGTTGCTGTGATAAAATATCCTGACAAACATGATAAAGAAAGAGGGTTTGTTTAGCGTGTGTGTGTGTGTGTGTGTGTGTGTGTGTGTGTGTGTGTGTGTGTGTGTGACCTAGCATTCTAGGTTATAGTCTGTTATTGTGGAAGTCAAGACAGGGCTTTAGCACATCACATCTATAGTTGAGAGCAGAGAGAAGATAAATACATGGGTCTTTGCTGGCTTTCTTGTTCCCAGGTAGCTTTTCCCTCTCTCATACTGCTCAGGAACCTCCCTCACCACCAACTAGGGAATGGTGTCTTTCTATATCAATTAACAACCAAGACACAGATATCTCCACTGGCCAACCTGATCTAAAATGACCCAATAAAGATTCTCTTCTCAGGTGATTCTAGGCTATGTTGAGCTGATAGGAGAAACTAACAACACAGCAACCTAGATTATATAACAACAAAGTGATACAGACAATGCATTGAAACAACACATAGGGAATTCTGAAATGATGTGAACATGAAACACTCAGAGCCCTTTTAGTGTAGGCGATGGATTCCCAGATGAACTCAAATGAGAAACTATAGTTGAGACATGGAGAAGAGTTATAAAGGCTTGGGAAGTAATTGTCCTGAAACAAGCATCTGCAACAGAAATGGACTTCACCTTTATAAGAACCATGAGAACCGTGTTTTCATAGAGGAATACAGGGGAGTTGTTCCTTGAAGAAGAGTACCGTGAGATTGTACAGATGTATGGAATGCCAATATAAGAAATCTGATGTGCAAAATCTATTCGAAATCCATATATGACCAAGGAGATTTTCACATATAAAAATATATTACTTTGACAAATAGGAACCTAGGAACTTCAAGCATGGTTTATAGTTTCTCTACTGTCACAGAGACATCAATCATATAATAATAAGAAGAAGACAATTCTCTTCCTAAAAGTTGTCTGAGCTGTACAATATATTGATATGTTTATTTAAGAGTATATTTATTTGAAAATGGTAAATGTTGATAGATAAATCAATCCCCTAATCTTCATACACAATTCATCAATTTATGAGTACTATTTTAACTCATTGTTATTCCCATGCACACACCATTTTTTTTCAGTTAATTTTCTGTCGGTCGTGATATATTAGTAGTAAATAGCTATATGATTATCATTAAGTTGCCCCCACAAGTTACTGAAGGTGAAGGCCATATGTAAAAATTTTGTGCATACAGCCTTATGTTGCTGCCAGAGTGACCACTGTAGTATGCAATGAATTAAGCCACCCTCTATTCCATAGAATACTCTAGAGAAAGAGAGAGATTTACTAAGAGCAAATGGGTCATGTAATCATGAAGATAGGGAAGGCCTAGGAATGTCATTTATGTAATTCAGGCCTGGGAACCAATGAGGGAATCCCAGCAGAATGAGAGGAGAGGAAGAAATGTCCCCCACTCAGCAGGTAAGAAGCAAAGGCACTAATTCCTCCTGCCCCTGCCTTTTGCCATACTTACAGTCTAAGTTGAACGGAAGAATCACACCTCATAGGGCTAATCCACCCACCTTACTAAATCCAATGATGCAAATATTAATCTCCTCGAGAAATACTACCCAGGAACATTCAGAAACAACATATAACCTGGGAATCTTGAGGCCCACTTTGGTTGACATGCAAAATTAACCATCGCACATTGCTTCTATGTCTGTCCAAAACAAACTTTAAAATGCCAAGTCCTCTTGTGTAATATTAGTTGAAGATGTGTCACATTCTTTTATACTGTGGAATATTTGTTTAACAATGCAAATATGTGTTATGTTCTTTTAGGTTGCATTTGCTTAGCTCTGTGAAGCTGTGTTACTGTGCCTGTCCAAAACATCTGATTGGTCTAATAAAGAAATGAACAGCCAATAGCAAGGCAGGAGAGAAAAGTAATTGGAGCTGCGAGGCGGAGAGGATAAACAGAAGGAGAAGAATGTGGGAAGGGGAATGAGAAAAGAAGGCAAGAGGACACTGGGGGCCAGCCACCCAGCTACAGAGTAAGGTACAGAGTAAGAAGTAAAGAAAGGATACACAGTCATGGAAATAGGTAAAAAGCCCTGAGGCAAAAGATCAATGGAATAATTTAAGAAAAGGTGGCTAGAAATAAGCTATGCTAAGGCTGGGCTTTCATTAAAATAATAATAATAATAATAATAATAATAATAATAATAATAATAATAAAGAATAAGTCTCTGTGTGATTATTTGGGAGCTTAGTGGTAGGCCCCTTAAAGAGCAAAGAGTAAAAAAATAAATAAGACCCATCTTCATTGACTCTTTCCAGTCAACCATCTTTATTGGAATATGCCATCACCTCTGCCTTAAAAATATGTCAGTGTTGGATTGGGATGTAGCTCCAAATTGTGAGGTAAGGGAAAATCTCGAGTTCTTCCTCAGCACTGAAAAACACCATGAAAACAAAGGTAAATGTTTATAAAGACTCCATGTGATTTATTTAATATTTATCTAATTTCTCAAAATGTATTACAACACTTTCTGGACGTACATTTTATGTTCAAACCTAGGTCGTGTGAGGCTGTTTCAGGGAAGTTTTTATAATCATCCTTATTTTATAGATAAGTAGACTAAGACTCAGATATTAGAACCAAGGTGAGAATGTGTTTCAAAACCCCTACACCACACCTTCTATGGTGTAAGCTTCGGAGTTCTCAGGTGTGGGCAAATATATTACTGCTGGAGGCTGACTACCAACACCTGGGGACATGAAATAAGGATCAAGGCATATACAGGGGAAAAAAGTCTAGGAAAAAATTTGACTCCCTAGGGAAGTTACCACTGTATTTTCTCAACTGATAATTCCCTTCTCTGGTCCCTATATCAAAGTGCCTTTTACAAGGTGAGTTCAGCTATAAGCATGGGTTTGCCATGCCCCACAGGTCTAGCTGAATATTTGGCCACTTACCTGAGATGGAATAGGCTCATAGATTTCCTTTTCTCCTTTCTGTCTCCTGGGAATGGCTCCATTCATAAAACAGTCTGCCCCTTCTCTTCCTGCCTCAGTGTTTATAATGGAGACGCCAATATCTCTGCACAGAAGCTCACAGGTCTCCAGGGTAGTGACCATCCCATCTGTGTGTGTTCTTTATATTAAGGGGACTGAATGGCTAGGGTGGGGTGTATCAGAGGAAATGAAATAAAGCTCAAAGTGAAATTGTTGTTTAAAATAGTGCATTCCTGATGGCTTCTACAAAAAGATGCTCTCAGATGCTCTGGGGGAAAATGGGGTAAATGGAGTACTGTGATAGGGGTACAAAAAGGGGACTAATTAGGTGAATAAAGAGAACCAACTTGGGGAGAGGGGGAACAAGATAGGTAGGAGGGAGAGGAACATGTGAGAGTAGAGGATAATGACACAGGGTTAAAGAGTGTGTGTGCTTGGCCTAAAATATTCATTTTAAAATTAAAAACATAATAACCGACCATAAAACAAACAAAAAATGCTCTGGGGGAAAGATGGTTATTGATACATCATAAATTAAGTTTTTTGTAAATATTGGCCACTACACCCTTATGTTAGTGATTCATACTCTGTATCAGAATACTAAAGCCTCTGAAAAGTTCTGCAGCAGGAACTTTTATAAACAATTTTTAATGTTTCCACATAGAACAATTCCTTCCTTAACTTTGATTTTCTTGAGATATATTAACAGCTCATAGACCTAGCATTTCCTGAGCAGACTGATTTAAAGCACCAGTGTAATAGCCTATTTTTAGACTGTCAGGTAATATCTAGAATTGCACCACCAGGAAGAAGGGAAAGTTAACTCACAAGTACCTTGCAGTCATAAAATAATTAGTGGAAGCTGGCTCTGTTTCTTTTGAAACACTTCTTGAATTGCCCCTAGCTACTAGAATTGACTGTTCGATAACCAGGAACGTAGAGACTGCCCTAAGCGGAGTCCTGGCTACCATCTATTGTCCCCTAAGAAGCTTTTCACTCTTGACTATGCCTTTCTTTAACTAGCCTTCTACAAACTGTTCCTAGGAGTATTTCAGTGTTCACACAACCAGTCTCCTGTCCTCAAAGTCATACTGCTCCAGTCCAGATGGAATACCAGCAACAGGCCAATTTGTTCTCTTCAAGCAATATTTTGAGTCAAGTAGTTAATGAATTTTCTTACTGTTTGATCACTTTTGAGATCTAGATCTGAGTAGCTGCAGTGTCTCTTCATGGTTCCCACGTGACTTCTGATGTTCCAGGCAACACCAATGCTAAAAAGATTGTTTGTTGCATGAAGACTGAATGGTGATCCTCAAAATTTTTATGGTGAAGCTCTAGTCCCAGTACCTCAGATGAAATCTTCATAAAAGTAATCAAGGTGTGAAGAAATGGGTCAGCAGGTTAAAGTCTTGCTGAATAAATGTAACGACCTGAGTCCACATTTCTAGAATTCATGTAAAGCTAAACTTGGTAACGCACATCTATAATCCCAACATTCCTTTAGCAAGTTGGGAAGCAGAGACAAGAGAATTGTTGGAAGGTTACTAGCCAGCTATCATGGTGCACACAGTGGCAAACAATAGAGCCACCCCTCCCCCAAGAGGGAGAGGGAGAGAGAGAGAGAGAGAGAGAGAGAGAGAGAGAGAGAGAGAAGAGAAAGCTAAAAGGCCATACTACTTGCTTTGGCACAAACATGCCCCCTACCCACTCACTCACACACACTTTATACACAAGCATATAGACAAAAGAAAGAAAGTAATCATGCTAAACTGAGGTCCTAAGTATCCCCTTATATAAAGGAGAAATTTCAGTATAGGTAAGCAGGCATCTTGGGAGTCACATGAATAGGAATATTGCTGTGTGGAAACAAAGGAGAGACATTATAGGCCTCAGAAGAAACCAACAGTACCAATACTATGACTTTGGACTTAAAGTGCCTGGGGCTCGGAAACCTTCCTGTTGTGTAAGCCACTTAGCTTGTAGCAGTTTGTAACACTAATTGTAGAAAACCAACATATTTCCACATTTTATTTGGGAAAAAAATCTTAGAAGTTGTACTTCTAGTTCTCACAATTGAATTATGAATCCCTGCTTAAGTCACCCAGAAGAAAGAAAAAGGTTGGCTTAAACAAATCCATACTCAGAATTAGAAAGGGTCATTTTCCCTTCGTGCATGCCCCCAACACACCACACACACACACACACACACACACACACACACACACACATACACACACAAAGTCACAGGAAAATCTATAATCCTGGATATGTCCATAAGATGCAGGAAGAATGCTATCACATTCAGAGGTTACAGATACTAAGTGAGACACAAGGACTTCAACGGTGGTCCATGATGGGGAAAAATTTTGACTATTCTCAAAGAAAAAAGGAGGAGGGGGAAAAGCAGCAGCAACTGGGAAAAGGAACAAGCAGAGAAAGAGAAACAACAGCCAAGGAAGAGAGTAAGAAGTGAGGTGTCGAGCAACGCGGAGAGCGCGGGTGGGATGAGGAAGGAGAAGACATGAGGCACTGCAGTTCAGCAATCAGCAGGGCTTGGGGAAGGACAGTTTTAGCGGTGAAGCGATGGAAATGAAGTGTGTGCTCCTGTAGGCTGATGTGCAAACTGAAGGTAAAGAATTAAAGTTACGTTGTCAGGAGTCACCCCTCACCCAAGTCTCAAGTCCCCCTGAAGGAAGAGTGCACACACAGGTGGAAGGCAGATGCTGAAAGAGGACGCTGCATTCAGAAAGGCGTTGGCATGACTGCCTCCATCACTGCTAGCTCTTTAAGTGGAAGCCATGCTATAAAATGTGCAGGATAAAGAAAGAGACTCTGGAAGAGGGTTGTGGAAAAGGTATTTGAAATCTCCTTCCCAAGAGGACAGCAACGTGCTGCTGATTCACACCAATCAAGCAGAGCTCTCTCCCATTCCTTCTGTTTCCTGCTTTGTGAAGGGAGCAAGTTTGTACATCAGCGGTAGCCTTTTCCCATTTGCCCCCTTAGTCTGCTTCAGGAAGAGTGCGTACTCTGAGCAGTGTGTGCTGTATCTGCTCTTCCTGCCAATTAGGAGCAAATTGGCTCATGCAAACACAGAGGCTTCTAGTGTTCTGCAGGCACCCCCGCTTATGTATCTTCTACAGTTCATTATGCTTTAGCTAAGTCTTTCACTGTTGATTTGAGCTCTATAACTGTGTGGTTGAACTATCACATTAATCTGTCTTCCAGTTTGGTTATTTTTCTGAAAACGAAGTCATGGTTGATCCCTAACTATCTTACATCTTGACATATTTCTTAATTACTTAAAAAAAGATAGTTACTTGAGGTACTATTTAGTGGGCTCATTGTTGTCCTGACTGTTCACAGAGCCACATAGGCTGGTTTGCCTCTGAGAACAATCTTCCACAAATACTAACTTTTCCACAAAGTACAATAATCCTAGCACCAAAAAACACATCTCACACTGGCTTTTCCCAGTTCCTGAAAAAACCTGATTAACATATGGGTACCCTTTCTATTCTTATCTTCCCTCCACTAATTAAGCATCAACCATGTTTGCAGTGTATATAGTTACTGCTATGCCTGCAATTAATGGTGATTGAGTTAGTACTTCTTGTAAAAAAAATTGGAAAGTCAATTTATTTACCAATGGGGAACCTCCTTTCTACAATATTTATCACCATATGTATTTTCCAATACTTCAAACCTGAGTGGTGGTCCTTGTTTTATTTATTGTCAGTCACACAATAAACAAAAGTTGGCCACATGAATGGAAACAATGAATACATTAATGACTTAAGATTTGCTGAAGAAATTCAGCTGAACTTAAGAGTCTTCAGTGTCTTAACCATGAAATCATGAATGCATGTTTTTGCCAAGAACCCACTTCACTCAAATTGAAGTCTCATGCTAGGTGCTTTTGCAGAATTCACATGTCTCTCCCTGAGCATTTCAAAGTTCTAGCCTCCTGTCTGGCTTCCCAGACAGCAGGCATTGAAAGCAATTGTGACAAATTGGAGACTATACAGATTCCTAAGCTGAGTGGTCTTTATAGGAACATGTAGTCATTCTAACCAAAACTCAATCAAAACTGCTCAAGGGCTAAGCCCAACATGTGAGGCACATCATTGTTCAAATGAGCATCAGTCGGGATTTCTCACAGATGGGGTCAACATGAGTGATGGAGATTAAAACTTTTTAGAAATTATGTCTTCAACTATTTGGAAACTGGCCACCTGGCTGGGATCTCAGAAAAGAAAAGTGAATGTATAACACTAAGAAAAACTGGAGCCCACCAATGTGGATAGTAATCCAAAGGAAAAACAATAACACACAGTGTTCTGCTCCTGAAATCTAGAGTTCATGTCCTGTGTGCTGGAGAAACTTCTGCTTATTGCCTTGAACTTGCAGGCTCTGTAGTTCAGGGCTGGAGAAAGCTAATGAAAAAGATTCAGTGAGAGTTCTCACTCTAGCTTACAGACTGTTCCACACTACATTGGATCAGCAACAATGTGCATGCATCATATACCACATCTTTTGCCAACCTTCAGAGGAAGGAATATGTATTTCCCATATTACTTTCAAATCTCTTTTGTGACCAGTATTAACTCGAGACTAGTGGAGGAAGCCTATGAAAAATAATTTCTGGATAGATTACTATAAATAAATCTCTCCCAAATTTAGTTGCTTATAGGAAAATCACTGCATTTGCTTTGTCTCACAGTGTGAAAGGTCAAAGATTTGAGGGATTTGGGGTGAATGTTTATTGTTTGAGATTTCTCTGGAAGTTGCTATAAAGCAGTGAATAGTTCTGGAAGAGCAAGAAAGCAGACTTGCGAGGGACTTCAGCTCAGGGCCCGGGTGGTCTTCCTGTGTGGCATTCTCATGAGATGTGGGCTGTTAACACCCTAGCTGAAGGCTTCAAGAGGAAGTCTTCAGTAAGCAAAGCAGAATGGCACAATATTTTAAAATTGAGCCCCAGAAGTCAACACAGCATCATTTCCATTTTGATGTATTGTTTTAAGTCAGAAAAGTCCACCCAGGTTCAGAGGGGGGTGAATTAGAGCCCGCCTCTTCATAGTGGAAGAGCAGAACGAGAGGCAATGGGACACTTCTTTCTTTCCACAGGTGCAACCACAACATTCAAGACAAGACCAGCTTTTGAACTCTTCTACCTTCTTAATTCTTGAAGCCAAAGAACAACAATAAACAGGGATTTAATGATAATTTGGTATGTAGTTCTTGACATAATTGGGATAGATCTCAAAGTGTAGTCTCAATAATCCCCACTATAAATATTATGCCTAACATCGAGACAATTAATATTGAGAGAATGAATCAGAGAAGAAATGAAGCCCACACAAAAAGCCATCACACAGTAATTACTGTTTGAGCCTCTTAGCTTTGGTTGACTCATCTGTGAAATGAAGGCACCGTATTCCAAATGACCTTACTTGATCTTTTGCATTATTTATTGAGTCTAAAATAAATATGATCATATCAAACCCTCTTTTGAAAATGCAGAACTGCTAGCTATTTTCTTAGAACACAGCAGAGCAAACTGTTGTCTTATAAAAATGATAGATATGGTTGCTTTTTCCCAGATTGGATGCTTGTATGAAAGAAGTAAGGAGCAATATTAAGACACATAACTCTGAACTCTCCCAATTTTTTGATTTTCAGACATGTACAGTGCTTTTTATCTAAAGCAAAGTAATACATGACTCAAAGATAAACCAATTTCAAGAAATGGAGATGGATTAATAAAATATTTACTATTCAAAAGAGAAAAGAAAGCTGTGATAATTCTCTGCATTTCTCTTCATTATAGTCCTCCAGAATGTTTGTGCATATGGATCACAAATGAATCCTGGGAAGAACCTAGCAGAAGGTTTTGATTAAATGGTATGTTGAATAAACAATTCTGAGACATTTTAATGAGGTCAGATAAAAGGCTGTGCTGAAAAGAAATATTAAAAATTTTACTTTGGGGCCTCTATCCTTAAACGAATTCCTGCAGATCTGAACTCTGTGTCTCCTCACTGTGCCATTATCTGAAGTCATCTTCTTGTTGATTTTACTGCCTTGGGTGACCCATGATTCCTTAGCACAGAGAATTCCATTGCAAGATTTCTGAAAATTATTGAGATTGTATTAATGAAATATAAAAAAACAAAAACTTTTTATAATAGTTTTATTTTATAATTAACTTAATTTCACATATCAGCCACAGATTCCCCCGTCTTCCCTCCTCCCACCCCCAAGCCCTCCGCCCCAATCTACCCCCCATTCCTGCCTCCTCCAAGGCAAGGTCTCCCCTGGGGAGTCGGCCCAGCCTGGTAGACTCAGCTGAGGCAGGTCCAGTCCCCTCCTCCCTAAACCAAGGCTGAGCAAAGTATTCCAGCATAGGCCCCAAGCTCCAAAAAGCCAGCCCATGCACCAAGGACAGGTCCTGGCTCCACTGCCTGGGGGCCTCCCAAACAGTTCAAGCTAATCAACTGTGTCACTTATCCAGAGGGCCTGATCCAGTTCCGGGGGGGTTCCTCTGCCATTTGGTTCACAGTTCATGCGTTTCCACTAGTTTGGCTATTTGTCCCTGTGCTTTTTCCAATCATGGTCTCAATATCTCTTGCTCATACAATCCCTCCTCTCTCTTGCTGAATGGAATCCCGAAGCTCCACCTGGAGCTCGGCCATAGATCTCTGCATCCATTTCCATCAGACACTGGATGAGAGTTCTATCATGACAGCCAGGGTGTTCGGCCATCTGATCACCAGAACAGGTCAGCTCAGGCACTCTCTTAACCATTGCCAGTAGTCTACAGTGGAGTTATCTTTTCCACTCTTGGGCATATACCCAAGGAATGCTCGATCATACCACAAGGACACATGCTCAACTATGTTCATAGCAGCATTATTTGTAATAGCCAGAACCTGGAAACAACCTAGATGGCTTTCAACTGAAGAATGGATAAACAAAATGTGGTACATATACATAATGGAGTACTACTCAGCAGAGAAAAACAATGACATCATGAAGTTTGCAGGTAAATGGATGGAACGAGAAAAAATCATCCTGAATGAGGTAACCCAGACTCAGAAAGACAAACATGGTATGTACTCATAAGTGGATACTAGATGTAAAGCAAAGGATAACCAGATTGCAACTCACAACTCCAGGGAGGCTACCTAGTAAGGAGGACCCCAAAAGAGACACAGGGATTGTCCAATGACAAAGAAATAGGTGAAATCTACATGAGCAAACTGGGGGTGAGGAGTAATGGAGGGCAAGGATCAGTGGGAAAGAGAGCTTAGGGGACAGGGAGGTCCCAGCTGGATCAGGAGCAGAGTGGGAGAACAGAGAAGGAGATACCATGATGAATGAAGACCCCAGGGGAATAGGAAGAAGCAGAGTGCTTGAGAGGCCCCCAGAAATTCACAAAAACTTTTTATTACATTTAATCCTTTTAATTGCATTTAGTCTTTTCTTTATATAGCTTTCAAAAATAAAGTTAAATAATATGCCTATAGCTCTTTATGACATATTAGTCAAAATACTACTTTTGGGTCATGATGTTACCTAGTATTACAGAAACATGTGAATTACAAAAGTCAACTCAGGATTTTTGGTGCCCAAATTAAATACTATGTAAGTGAAATGTACTGACCAAATTAGTATGATCAACATTCAACATTTCCCGAGTTTGACCTTGCTAGAATTAGCTTGGAAATGGAATATAGTATATTGGAGGAAGGACCTTTGTCTCTGTAAATTATAGAAAGAGAGTCAGAAGCAGCGAGACAAAATGATATAGTCAGTATGGTAAGCTCTGGGCATCGTGGGCCTAAAAGGTAGAGTATTTGGAATTGATGTAAAGGTCTAGGGTTAAACCACAGAAAGAGGTGATCTGAGTGGAATGAGGTCCAGACACTTAAAAAAGAAAGATGTTGAGACATTATCATATATTCTCCACAAAGTGGAGAGAAAGGGGAATTTTCAAATTAGCTATTGACTTAGGGTGGGGCTCAATAACAAGAACATAACCTGCTTGGGACAATGAGAGGCTAAGTATAGAATAGCCGGAAGCAATGGGTCTCAAGAGACAAGGATTTTTACCATGGGGCTGGAGACAGAATGGATTAAAATGTCAGAAGAATATTGAAATAGACCACATTCTTCCTCTAAGATATTTGCTTTGGGGGGAAATATAATACTATGTAAAGGGAGCAAGATTCAGTAAAGGCAACAGGGTACAATGAACATGCATGGAAAAGATGAGAATTCAAATGGATGTTTGCCATAAGAAGGGTGGAGTGATGTCTGAGAAAGAGAGAGAGGTTATTGCAGATACACAGACAGAAAGCAGAAGCCATGTGGGAATGTTACTGTCACTTACCAAAAAAAACATGATATGTGGATACTTCCATAAAGAAAATTATCTATTTGACTAAACTGTCTTGGCAAATGGAACTAATTAAGTTTGCTAGCTAATTGAGCTAAATTAAATATAAAATATCAGATTCATAATCTATTTATATGCATATCTTCTTATATAGCAGTAATACCCAAACTTTACTTTTAAATTGTGTTTGCTAAGTTGTATCATCTTGATTGCAAGCTTCTGTGAAGGACTTCAAGTCTCTTCAGTGTGACCATCATTGATTTGTGTGAACCTCAGATGGACCAAACTAAGATAAAACCATCTGAGAAATTGACCCCATCTTTTCCCTATTTTCAGTTTCTTCTATTAAAAAATAATATCTACTCTAATGAAAGACTACTGCAGATCTGTCAGTGTGACCCAGCATGCCAACAGACAAAGCTAGGGACATCCAGGACATAATTTAGAAATGATCCATGTCTTTTCTCATTTAACCTGTGGAAATTTCATGCCTCATTTCAGACTGGTATCCACCTATGAAGCTTCTGCCAGCCTATGATGCTTCAAAAGCTTATCTCTTGCTAATGTCATCTACATTCTGCCAACACGCCAGCCCTCTGCAACCTGAAAAGGCTACAGAGTGAAACTTGTGAGACAATTCAGAAAAGCATGTCTTAGATTTCCAATAAAGCACCAGACAACCATTGTTATCCAATGCAGAATGATACTTTAAAAATGTCTCATTTTCATTTGTGTATCTGCCATATGTAGACTGTATGCATAGTGTATGTGTGTACCTGAGATTGTATACATGTGCATGAGAGTACATGTGGAGGTAAAAGAACTTTGTCTCCTATCACTTTCCACCTCATTTTTTAGGACATTGTCTCCCATGGAACCAGAAGTCACTGATTCGATAGACTCTCTAGCCAGGAAACCCTGAGGAACTGTCTGTCTGGCTCCTCCTCCCACCCTCTGACCTCAGCCCTAGCACTAGTGTTACAGACACATTGCTGGACACGTGGACTACACATGGGTGATGGAGATCTGAACTCAAATCCTTCTGCTTTTGCCGCAGGTATCTCCACAGCCCAGAGCTACTTTGTAAACCTAGGATTACTTGGATTCAGTGCAAACATGTCATTCATTCTAACAGGAGTTCATTGTGGGGGGAACTGTGAGATGACTTCATCTCTGTCATTGATTACCAGTCAAAACTAGGAAAGACGCTTCTTATCTGTTCCACAGAACAGACAAAACTCAACAAACCACGGATTTACTCATGGTTAGCCACCGTCTCCACCTGCGCTCCAGAAGATGACCAGGATAGAGCAGACAGTCCATGTGAAGTTTGTTGGTCTATTTTTGGCTTCTCTAGATGTTCTAAGAGGAAAGGATGCCTTGAAAGAAATTACTTGTGTTTTGTGCTATTCAAATCTCTAAATTTGTCAATTGACCTTGTTCTTTTCATTTTTGTCCTCAGTGTATATCTCCATCAAGAGGAGTGTCTAATTCTTGTCTGTACCTGTAGCTCTGGAGAGTCATTCTGTTCTGTGTTCCAGTCAGCCACATAGCTGGAAACTAAAATATAATTGCTTTAATTTACTTGTTTTCTGTTTTGCATCAAAGCGCGTGAAACACGACAATAGAGTCTTTGGCTCCTAGGATTACTATATCATATGGAACTCTTTCTTTCTGGTCACACTTAGTTGATGAGCCATATGGCACCGATGTATTGAGAAAAGTCTGAGCAAGCTTTTCCAAATACGAAATATTATTCAGATTTCCCTAATTTATGCAAATGAGGCCATTCATTTTCCTACCTAATCCTCTCTGGAGATGCTCCAACGTTTGAAATGAAAGAAATTCTTCTTTCACTGTATGTAATCTGAATTAATTGCTTTTGACAGCAAAGGGTGGGATGGTAGATACTGCAGAGGTTAGCACTTTAATCATATCACCTCTGTAGCTAACTCAGCCATGCAGTTCTCTGGAGAGTGGCCAGGCCTGGGTGCCCTGCTGCCTCGTGGCATCTGAAAAACAGTAACTCACACATATCAACTGCATCTTATGGAAAGTGAGCCTCCTGCAGGAGAAGAAAAGTGGACCCAAACTGAGAAAGAAATAAAGTGGGAACACAAAGCCTGTCTAACGTCTCTGGGGACAGACACCCTGATTTACCCTTTAGAACTGTCCAGTGGGATAAAGGTCATGTTCATGAGCATGACAGCAAGATCTTCTAGAAACTAGTCCACCTTCTCCCACTTCTGATGCGCACTGCCTACAGCCCTGTTGGTTTTCTGTCACTTTGACACAAGCTAAAACCCCGTTTAGAAAAAGGGAACATTAACTGAGAGTACAGCCCCACCTGCGTGGGCTATGGACAAGCCTGTGGTGCATTTTCTTGATTGATGATTGTTGGGGGGGGGCAGCTTACTGTCGGTGGTGTCACCCCTGGACTGGTAGTCCTGGGTGCTATAAGAAAGCAGGCTGGCTGTGGATCTCTGCATCTGCTTCCATCAGTTCCTGGAGAAAGGCTCTGTGATGACAGTTAGTGTGTTCACCAATCTGGGCTTGGGGGACGGCTTACATTCTTGTAAGAGGGAATGAGGGATGGGTTGGGAGGGGGAGGCTGGAGGGGCAGGAGGAGGGAAGAGGGGGGAATCTTTAGTATGTAAAATATATAAAAAAAATCTTAATAAAAATTACATAGGAAAAAAAAAAAAGAAAGAAAGAAAACAGGCTGGGTGAGCCACCAGGAGCAAGCCAGTAAGCAGCATTCTTTCATGACCTCTAGCTTCAGTTCCTGCTCAGCTCCGGTTTCTGCCTTGACTTCCCTGGATAATGGATTATCTGTTGTAGGATGAGATTAACCTTTTCCTCCCCAAGTGACTTTGGTCATGGTGTTTCATCACAGCAATAGCAACCTTAATTAAGACACCTGTCTTATTCTTGTAATTCTCCAAACCCTAGTCACCACCCCACACATTTTTTTAATGTGTTCGCTATTAATCATTCAAGACCTAATTCCAGTATCACCATATTCATGGATTTTTTTTTTTTACTTCTTTACCCAGGCAGAAATCATCCCCCTGTTTTCTGTAATAGTATAACGCACTCAACCTCTTCCACAATAGGAATGTTTGCATACCTGATAATTTATTGAATACTCATTTCTTACCTTCCTGAGACTTGTGTTCAAAGGAAACAAAAAGGTTAGCTTCATGAAAGCAAAATCAAAAAATTTTAAATATTAAATATTAGTAAAGTCACATCTTAGAATCATGGGGCTTACTTAAGGAGAGCATTAATGAATGAATTCTGTCTGAAAATTATAAGCTACCTCAAGAAGGAGACTATGTTTTCTGGTTGTAGGTGGTACTTTCTAAGTTTATGATAGCTTTTTTTTTTTAACCCTGAATTTGAACCTAGAGATTTGAGGATATTAGGTAAATACTCTAATCACTGAACTGTAAGTCCAACCCCTTCACCATAGATCTCAATAATTAAAAGTGGAAATTTAATTCAACTAGGATAGACTTATGGGTGGTTGTGAGACAGATTAGAAGGACCCATGTCTCTTTGAGGCCTGAGGAATGCATTAAGCATAGTTAGAGGACTGTGAAATACATTTAAATGACTTTTGATGACTTGTATTTATTGTACACACCCATTTTAAGCTTTGTTTTTCCTGAAAAACAGCTCAGATGTTGAGTGCTAGCATTATTTGATTCCTTAGCAACCAGCCCTATTGGCCTCATGGTAACTGGCTATTTCAAACACAACAATCACTCTGAAGGTACTCCAGAAGCTGCAGAGGACCCTCTACAATCATAGCTGAAGACATGTTTCAGTTAGGACCACTCTAGATAGCCTGAACCAGCCCTATATGGTAATCCTCTAAGAAAGTTAAGCTTATGTGAATTCTAGAGGATGCTGAAGCCACTTTTACTCAGGCCAAAGCAGGGGGCAGGAGCAGCAGGTCAGTAATTGATTTAGTCTTTCTTTTTTTTTTAGAGAGAGACTGTGTTGTGGTTGGTGCAAATAGTCTTAGATCTGCATGCAGGTCTGATGGGGTTTGTACATCATACTTGCCACACCCACTTAAAGTCTGCAGTTAGCCACGAGACCCTCATCTGTGCTGCCAAAGATGCCAGTACCTGAGTCTTATATGAAAACTGTAACACTACTAGCTGCTGCCTGCTGCTGCCTTCTGTTGAAGCTCACTGCTTCTGGAAGGCATTACAATAGTGTGAAAAAAAAAATCTATTTTCAATAAATGAAAAAAAAAAGCATGAATAACTGACCAGTTCCAAAGCCATAAGCCTCCAACTCAAAAGCTTAGAAGCCATGAAGTCTCTAGCTTCTAAAGCCTGGAACAGTAGCCTCTAGTTCTCAAGGCTTGGATCTCTAAGACTATAGACCTGCCAGAGCACACCCTAGAGCTCAGGCATGCAATGGCCTGAGACTGCTAACAATGGAAGTACTTGTCCTTGCTTACCCACAATTCCTAGTAAATAGACAAAGGAATTCAGCTGACTGGTTGGTAACAATCACCATGGTGGGTCAGATGTGACAGGAAATAATGACAGTGGACATTAGACTCTATTCCTCTGAATTCAGGAATAATGAAAATAGTTTGACTCGAGGTAGGGGAGGAATATAGCAGCTAACTGGGCTAGAACTAAGATCAAACATCTTCTTTATTGAAACACATACTTTTTAATTCAAAGGTTATTTTGCTTCTTGAGGTATGAAATTATTCTCCAAAGAAAATCAGCAACAAAGGTTAATAAAAGTAAGCAGTCGTGAATTTTATTTAAATTATTCATAAAAAGAAGAAGTGATTACAGTGCAGTTAAGAGGAATGGAAAATTTTACTTCATAAGGCAAATTAATCTGTTTGTTTGCAATTTCTTTTAATTTCTTCCAGTGGATGCAAGACAACCCCATCTTTAGGCAAAGCAATTAAATACAGTGGTATATAACTCTCCCTAATAAGGTGCCAAATAAATTTCCATTGTAGGTATTCCATAGTCAGCATGAATTCAGGAACAATGAACTATGAAAGTAATGCTAAAATGTTCATAGAGAAAGGGAGAGTATATGCATTTCTGAAGGGCATATTTATTGTAATGAAATATATTAGAATCGTATACAACTCCCTCACCATCTATGCACAATTTTCAACCATAATGCTTATTAGAACTCCCTTCTGCCTTGTTGGCCTTTATATTTACTGTTGAGATAAAATACCCTGATAAAAAGCAAGCTAACACACAAAGGGTTTATTCCTTTCAAGGCAAAATCTGTCATGATGGGGAAGTTGAGCAGGCAGGGGGCTGAAGCATCTGCTCACATCATATCCACCGCCTGTAAGCAAAGAGAGAGAAATCCATTCTTGTTAGTATTTAGTTTGCTTTTTCAATTCTGTACAATCCTGGATCCCCTGCCCAGGGATTATTCTATCTAGAAATAAGATAGGTCTTCACATGTCAATTAACACAATCAAGATAATCCCTCACAGGTGATCTCAGAGATTAGCCTTAATCGAAATAGTCCCTGGTTTGTTTCCCCTGAAGTTCACCTCCTCAGGGATTATAAGTTCTGTCAAGTTGGCAATTATCACTACTCGCCATATCCCATCAATGCTTAAGAGTACTTACTTGGAAGAACTTAAGAACTGTAACACTTAAATCCTGCAAGTCATTGTACAATAGCCACTAATATTCCCTTCTGACTCAGACCACAGCACACCCCCAAAAGAGCTCTCTGAAGCCATAGGACACTTGGCAGTTTCCTTCATACATTGCTGTGGTTTTCCTCCACCCCAGTTTCTATGACAACAGGGTAGGCAGGCCAATCAGAGGATTGATTTTTCTGCTGTTAGTGAGCTTCTTGAATGATTTCCCCCGAGCTCAGCCAGTTCTTTTTGAAAACTATCAGCACTAAATACATCTGCCCACTTTTCCAGAAGTTCCAGGACTATAAATATGATAACAACTGTACAATAGATTGATGGTAGAAAGATAATTTAAAAACTTTGTGATACCATGGTTTGCTTACATAACCTAGGTGCCAATTTACAATTTTTAGAACACAAATATTTTAGTGTCAATTGTAATTAGTGAATAGACTTTAACTGTGGTGCTGTGACAAGTCTCGTCAATCTAATATGATGGACATTTAGGCTGTATTTACCTCTCTAATAGTCTAGGGCTGAGTCAAAGGTTATCTCCTCCCACCATTAAGAGGACAAATGCTTCAAGACTCCTTAATGAAGGTGTTATCTCATGGTGCTGCACAGCTAAGCTCCAAACTTGCAAACAGATCTTGCCAATGTGACCCTCAGCCTTCTGCAAATTATTTTTTCTCCAAAGTAAAAAAGCATCTAAGAAAACTGCTGCACAAACTGGTGATTCTTCCATCATTTCCCAAAGTTTGCTTTATCTCCCATGCACCTGTAATGTAAATTGCCTAAAATATTTCTTTATATCCTGTTCAACACTATCAATGAAACCAGGTTTGATGTGCTAGGAGTAATTTCATACATAATGAATTAAGTCCATTGCTATAAAATTTTTATAGTACTGTTGGAATTTATTTTATATAACACCAGGACTACAGATGCCATGTTAAGGGAATGTTGTTGAATGTATTAGTGAAAAACAAAGCACTTGAAAATCTTCGTAGGTTAATTGTCACGCTTATGCTCACAGGAATCCAATGGTGTCCAAGATACTTTTCTTGAGTACATAGTGCTTAATACCAGCCCAATAAATAAATACATATACTTGTTTTGTAACTGTATTGCCACTGAAACATTCTGTTTTAGTTACATAATTACTAATTCTTATTTTTGTCTATTCTTTCTTTATACATGAAAGTCAATTAATCTTCATCCAAAATATTCTTTATAAAACACACAGGAGCCTTTACTCAGACACTTTTAGAAGAAAAGAAAACCAAAACAACAACCAACATGGGGAAATGTGTCTAAACTATAGTTTCTATTTTTTTCTATTAAGGAGTTTAGTTCTGTTTTGCAGTATCAGCTTCTAGGCACAGTTCAACCTATGTCTTTGTGTTTGGTTAAAGCATTTCTCTGTCTCAACTTTAGTTTTCCAAACAGCAAAATAATGCTTTTAAACTAAATATAATCACCATGGTCTTTTCAGCTGTTTTTCTTTTCCTATAATTTACCCTAAGAATCTGATGCCAAGGAATATTACAGCTATATCATTATCCAAGTGCTACATAAACCAACTTTCAGTTTTAGGGGACATAGATGACAATTTTGTATTAAGAAAATATGTATTTCCATAATCATAAAATGAAATTTCTATTCCAAAATATTACTGATACTTGGCTTTAAGGAAAACAGCTGTGCTCCCCCATCTCCTGGACAAACAACAATGGGGATTTATCTAAAACGCAGAAGCTGTGGCTCCTCATCCTTTGCTGAGATGGTAAAACACACACGCAGGCCTTGTCAGCTGCACCAAAGACAAGTGCAATAAGGCATCAACATCAGCACCCCTGATCCTTCCTCTGTAGTCATTCTTTCTTTGCCGTTTGTCCTTTATTTGGCTTATATTACATACAAACTTTCAAAAACTACCAAATCCTTATTTTTAGTGTCTTCTGTCACTGGTAAGCTTCAGCATCTGTTTTCACAAAGCTCAAACAATTTTTGAGTTAATGATACCAAAAACATTTTTTTCTTCTTTTTCTCATGGAACAAGCTGGAAGTCCTTCTAAATACCTTTGGGTCTCTATGATCTTTCCATGTAGTCATCGGGCACCTCTCCAACCCCTGAAAGCATGAGGACAGAGTTCTGTGATGAGCACTATCATTGCTGTTGCTAGAGGGAAGTTACTGTTTTTCTGGTAGATGTTGTAGCCAGGAGTACTGTACACCAAAAGAGATATTAGAAAAAGACCTGATAAAAAAAGGCTATTCAAATGCAAACACATTCATGAGATCTAATAGTTTTATATATTTTTATGTGAATAACTTTGTCTTTCTTTTCTAGTTTTAGAAGATAGGTTTAACTTAATCATAACTACATTCTGTACATGATTTTGTATTTTATCTTATATAACAGGGCTTCTTAAAATTTCTACACCCACAACCCCTGAGAAAACTTTATGCAGATATTTAAGTTATAAAGTCAATATGCAAGCATTTACTGATAATCATTCAAAAAGAAATATGCTTTATAATAAGCTTTGAAATACATAAAATTTTATCATTCATAAAGACAAGCAAACTTCCACTACTAATGGGAGAAATGAGCTTGTTCAATTTTACATAGTTGTTTAAATCTTGTCCGAGTATTTGATACTGTAGGAAATGGAGCATCTTTGATATTTTTCTGAACTGTGGGTTATTCTGATTTTATAGTCATCACTGTGAAAGATGTCACTTTGTAGAAGTATTTGGTTAATAGTAATTCATGTATCCAAATTAACTAAAATGTAGCCACTAAAAGATGTAGAAAGAACTCAAAATATCACATGCCATCATATTGCAGGACATGGTTTTATAAACTGTGATTCATGGCTCTGTTTGGGATCATATAACTGAATGTTGAGGGTTGAAAAAAATTGACAACAATAAGTGGCCTTTGACTAAGTAGCAACTAAGTAGGACAAAATAGCAGAAGTGTATTTCAGATCATTTCAGAGGTTGTTGGAAGTTCTGTCCAAATCTCAATTGAAAATGTCATTTCATATTTTTATGAAAATAAAGTCAACAAAGGTGTAGAATCAAATGTTCTAATACTATAAAACAAAAATGTACTATTAATAATATGATATTCATGTGTTGAGACATGACTCTATTGGAAGCTTTTGCTTTTAATAATGGAATCATTGTTTCTCTATAAGAACAGGAATTTTTGGATAGTGAAAACACTATGGTTTCTGACATAGGACAGCCTCAAGTCTGCACTGGGATGTTTCAGGAAGTTGGCACTGTGTAGTCAGTGGAGATAGCATGCACAGTGCAAAGTACACAGGTTGTAATGTATAGAACTAAGGCCGCAGTGAATTTGAAACTTGATTGTTGTCAGAAACACCTTGGATTCATTGCACATTTGGTTTTGAATGAATATTTAGTTGTTCTTATTCAGAGACCACTTACTGTTGCCAATTTTTTCAACCTTCCCCAACATTCAGTTATACAACCCCACATAGGCTCACTAGAAAACTGTCCTACAATGTGATGGCATATATTATTTTGAGCAGTTTCTGTATCTTTTAGTGGCTGCATTATAGTTCATTGGATACATGAATTACTATTAACCAAACATCTATCTTTAGCTTTTAACTTTTCCCCAATTTTTTACTATTTGTTTTCTGACATTTTCACACATATGAAATGCATTCTGATTATTCTCAATTCCAACCCTGTCATTTAGCCTCCAACCTACCAAATCTTTTCCCTATATTCATGCCATTTTGTTTTGTTTTGTGACCAGTTGAGTTTAACCAATGGTATCTGTGTGACTATGTGTTTGTAATTATCATTGGAGCTTGATAATCTAACCAGTAGGCACAACACCAAAGATGACTTCCACCTACTCAGACAGAATGTTTCAGTAGCAATATTTCAACAGGCAGAGATAAGTCTACATAAGTCCCTCTTTCATTCATAACCAATTGATGACAATTTGTGTAAGCCATGTGCAAGTAACCCCAATTGTTATGAGTTCAAAGTAGTAATAACTGTGTCGTGCCTGGAAGATGGCTTTTCATGTCATAGCCCATTTCCATATTTTTAACTCTTACATTTGTTCTCTCCCTCTTCCGTGATATTGTCCAAGTCTTGGATGGAGTGGTCTATATTTCTTGCTTAGGCTGACCCCTCAACTGTCACTTATTCTCATCACCCAGAGCAGCCCTGTGTCTTTGCATTTGTCATGTCCTAAAGCACCTTGGGACAAATGTCTATTTGTGTTTCCTATTAGCATACTAAAGGCTGCAGACTCACACCTTCAGTGTCACAGGCCTCTGACTCTTCTTACCCGCCCCCTAACCTAAACTTCTCCAGCTCATGGGCTCCCCCACCCTTGATTTCTCATTTCCTTATAACCCTATGATTTTTGGCTATGCTCTGTCTCTGTCTTGGTTTTCCTTGCCTGTACTCTGTCTTCCTCTCTTGCTCTCCCCACTCTCTCTTCTCTCATGGCTCTGACTAGCCTATTGGCCATTTTCCATTGACCACTTTCTCTCTTTCCTCTGGACTCTTCCAGATGCCTCTGGCTGTACTCTCCCTCATATCTACAGTAAAACCACTCCACTCAGCCATAACTTGGAGTGATCATGCCCTAGCATTCACCACTGTTCACTACAAAGAGAGGATTTTCTCATTATGACTTAGAGTAATCTTTGCCTATGGATATAAATGTAGACATTTAAATTCAATTGGAGCAATTGGTTGCCCACATAACAGATGTGCCAGTATTGCTCAATTAGGCATATCTTGTCTAACAGTTTGATGGTGAAGTTCGCACTTGGTAAAACAGTTGATATCTTTTTACTTCAACAGCTTCCAGAGCAACTTCTAGCACCATGAAAGCTAGATAACAAGGAGGAAGTTTCCAGTTCTATTCTATTTGATTTCTTTATACCTTACAACTAAGATGTATGGTGTCTTCAGTAATATCATCTAGTTCTGGTGGGTAGCTAAGAGGAATGGACAGAACCTATAATGTTTGGGAGGATCCTGGGTTCTTCTAGACTGATGACTCATATAGAGGTAGGCTACACATGATTGTGGGAATTTTATTTAGTAACTTGGGCCTCTAAGCCTGCTGGGAGCCATGCCTTGCAGTGGACAGGTCCCAGCAGAGGATGTAAGGAGTTGGCAGGGGATGGAGGTAAGCCAGGCCATGGTGGTGAGAATCTTGCAGCTTGACTGACTAGCATCCAGAGTGCTTCTTTATTTATACAGAATTAGTAAGCAGGAATGGATTCATGTTGTTCCAAAATATAGATCATTTTTGTTTTTGAACATGTCTTTCACTTTCTCTTGCTCATCTTTTAGTGATTATTAATAAACTATGACAGAACAGAGTTATCATTTCAAATCATTTTCCCTCAAGTTTTGACATCATTAATAAGCAGAGTTACCATTTATATTCATTAATCTCATAACCCAATATTTAAGAATCTAGAAGCATATGTCAGCCTGTTCTCAGGCTGGTAGCTTTTGTAGCTACAAGGACACTAGACCAAAACAAAATCTTCAACCCAACCCTGGCACATTGCTATGCCCCAAGCAGTATATTATTAACTCTTAATGGTCAAAGTGCCCCCCAAAAAATCCTCAGGCCAAAGCCACTGTCGTTATTATTCAAATTCTGGCACAATACAATGTTTACATTTTATATCTTTGTGGAATTTGTTTATATGTCTAACCCTGGCATTCTGTTGTTCCTTGGTCATATGACACCACAGTGGCTCTGCATATGCTAACTTTCTAAGAAAGGGAGATCCTGACATTTCATTCTTATATCATCTTTCCACTCCATTCTTTGTTCATCAGTGTAAGTCTCTGTATAGGGCAGAGGTAACTTCAGCTAGTCTAACTTTATTGTTGTATATGATATATAATAGCCTGAATGAATAATAAAAAAAGTCTTGCAATTTGATCTGTAGCCAACTTGTTGACCTTTTTGAGCTTATTTTGTTTTGAAAAAAAAAAAAAAAAAAACAAAACCTATGGCTTCTTTATGTGTGTCCCAAACTCCAAAGTATAAGGAAGATCTTAAATAGATAAGAATATCTCCCGAAAAGTGGGAGGAAGAGTATGTTCAGGATTTTCCTGGGCAAGTTTCAAAGCAGTACTCCTGGAAGAAAGCATAAATTATTCAAAAGAAATTTTCTATTAATCCAATATCTCCAAATTGTGCAAATATTAAAAGTCTCCCAGGTATACAACAGGTGGAGATGAAAACCAAAGGTGGCATGGCGGCCATCATGTGGCTAAGTTTTGCTGGATCTTTGCCAAGCAGCTCTATTGGCTTTATGACTTTTGATGTTCCTATCAGATACAGCTGTGCCATGAGACCAGAATTTTCCAGACATACAGATATCTCCTTTCTTTTTCTTAAACAATATTATTTAATTGGGTCACAAGATGGTTGGTTTTCATATGGTGTTTTCATATACCGTTCATTATGGATATTCTACATTGGCTCCTTGCTTAAACCTTTCCATTCTAAGTATTCTGCCTCTATATGTTCATGTTACTTTTGTTGTATTATCCCTCTCTCTAAAAGTACCCTTCCCCTCAATGGCCCCTTTTTAGTTTCCTGGATTTCAGGAATTCCAAGTTAAACATACATAGCTAGAGATTTGGAGCTAAGATTTACAAATGAGAGAGAACTCATAAGTGTTCTGGAAATAGCATAACTCAGTATACTTTTTTTGTAGTTTCAACCATCTACTTACCTATCATTTTCATTTCTTTTTACTGATGAGAACAATTCCATCCCATAAATTTTCCACATTTTCATTATCTGTGCATCAGCTGATGGAATTTAGTCTAATATCATCTACTTCTTATTATGAACAGAGCAGCACTGAATGTGGGTGTGTATCTCTAAGGTAGGGCATGGGGTGTTTTGAGCACGTGCTCAGGAGTGGTATAGCTGGGTTTAATGATAGTTTTATTACTGATTTCTTTGAGAAACTTCCAGACTACATTCCAAAGAGGCTGCATTGGTTACTTTCCCATCAACAGTATATAAGGATTTCCTTCCCCCACAAAGACATCAAAATTTATTGTCATTTATATACTTGATGATGCCCATTCTGACTGGGGTAAGAAGGAATCCTTTTTTAAAAAGTTATTTTATTTAAATAACATTTTTTCATTTATTTTATATACCAACCTCCTCTCCTCCCTTCCCTCTCGCCCCTCCGTCTCCCTTTAGAAAGGTACAGGCCTGCCATGGACTTAAACAAAAGCATGTCACATGAAGTTGAGGCAAGACCATCCCCTTGTATCAAAGCTAGGCAAGGTTATCCAGCATGGGGAACAGGTTCCCAAAAGCCAGCTAACTCCCAGGGACAGGTCCTAATCTCACTGCTAGGAGCATTACAAAGAGACCAAGGTACACAACTTTCACACACATGCAAAAGTCCTAGGTTTTTCCCATGGAGACTCCCTACTGTTGGTCCAGAGTCCATGAGCTCCCACAAGCTCAGGTTATCTGCCTCTGTGGATTTCCCCCATCATAACTGCCCCCCAGACTGATGCAATCCCTCCTCCCTTTCTTCAGTGAGACTTCTAGAGCTCAAGCCAGTGCTTGCCTGTGGATCTCTGCATCTGCTTCCATCAGTTACTGGGTAGAGCATCTCTGATAACAATTGGGGTAGTCACCAATCTGATTACAGTAGATGGCCAGTTTAGGTATCCCTTCCACTATTACTAGGAGTCCTTAGCTGGGGTCACTCTTGTGGATTCCTGGGAGTTTCCCTGGTGACAGGTTTCTCTTTAATCCAAAAATGCACTCCCCCATCAATATATCTCTTTAGTTACTCTCCCCCTCTGTCCGGCCCCCAACCAGCCTCTTGCACCCAGCCTACCCAACCTGCCCCCTCAAGTTCCCATCCCTCCAACCCCCACCTCCGCCCCCAGTTTACCCAGGAGATATCTTCTATTTCCCTTTCCCCAGGAAACCCATGCATCCCTCTTTCTTAAAGTAATTTATGTATTTCCCTGGTAGGAAAATGCTCAGTACCTTTTACAATAAATACATTTTCTCATAAATCTATGAATTTCATGTCTAATTTTCATCCATAATTTTCTTACTTCTTTTTAAATTTTATCACTGTCCAGAAAAAGAAGTATCAAATTAATAGATCTGCTCATTTTAATATCTCTTGATAAATTGCAATACTATTTTTGTGTGTAATATTTGTGCAAATTACCATCCCAGAAACATCATTTAAGGTGATTTTAGTCTTGTGAAGGATATTATTATTGTATTTGAATACTTAATTTTCTTTCTTTGAGAAGAGAAAATGTAATCTTACTTTTAATTTGTCTTTTTGTTTATTTGTATATAATTTGCATTCATCCCTTGGACATATTTTCTCTTATGAATTAACTGTATTCTCTATTGACTGTTTATTTATAAGATGCCTCCTTTTATGACAATTTGCATAGTGTTTTTACATGTAAACTATTCACTCTTTGTACAATATATTCTGTGACTATTGTCCCTTCTTTGTTATTTGAGCTTTATTTTATGCTTATTTGCTAATGTTCTTATACATGGATCTCAGTGAGTTCTGGCATTGCTTAAGTGGTAAATGTCTCTACTGGAGCACTGTCGAGTGTTAGTTTTCAAGGACTAGCAAGATGGCTGAACTGCTAAAGGCCCTTGCCACCAAGTCTGATGACAGGAGTTCAGTCTCCAGGACCCACATGGTGGAAGGAAGAAGCAGATTCCCCTATGCTGTCTTCTGACTTCCATAGGGCATGCATACACACTAAAGTAATTGATTACTGATTAAAATATTATTTTTATTTGCTTCTATTTTCTTGTTTCTCAAATATTTCCTTTATTTCTGACATTTTTACTCCTTTAAAATGGCAAGACCTTGCATGGAACAGTAAAAATTGCTGAAGGAGAAGGAGGAGGAGGAGGAGGAGGAGGAGGAGGAGGAGGAGGAGAAGGAGGAGGAGGAGGAGGAGGAGGAGGAGGAGGAGGAGGCAGTTGCTAGGTAGAGGACTTAAGCATCTGTATCAGAAGTGATCCCAGATGTCTTTGAAGCCTTGAAATCATCATGATCTGCCAGAGTGAACATCAATTTACAAATGATTTTGTATTGCTCCAAGTTATTATTCATTATGTGAAGCTCTGCACCAGGCAATTCAGGAGGAGTATAACCTCATGGAAGAAAGGAACATTACCACATGTAATAAACCCTGGTCCTAACATGCAACATGTTCTGTCTATCAGCAACAAACATGTCATGGTAACTGGTTCTGAGGTAGAAGTCATAAAAGATCTGGAGACAGGTCTGTTATATGTGACTAAGCCTTGAAGTCATGAATTGGACTATATATTGTGTGTGCTATGTGATGTTATATACTAGCCCCAAGCCAGTTTAGTTTATGGTGGTTTAAAAATGTTGCTTTCTCTGGCTGGACCAACCATAATTAGCTCAATAATCCATCTTCTGAATGGTCAGTTTGAATAACACCAGGATCAATTTCATCACTCTTGGGTGATAGAGGAGATTTGCTTAAAATTCATTTAACAGACTTGCACTGAGCACTTCTTCATGGCAGAGCCTCTGCTAGGGATTAAGGATCTACAATATAGGCAGCCATTGACCCCGCCCTCTACAACAGTGATTCTTAAACCTGGTGAACAGCTTCTTGAAAAGATGCATCCCTAGGCTCTACTTCAGCTTTTACTTCACTTTCATTTTGTTTGTTTCAGAATTTAAGTGTTCTTTTTAAAGTTCTTTTATTTTCTGAGATTATAATATATCTTGTGAATCTGATCATTCAGCAGAATGGAGGGTCCACTTTTAGAATCAGGGCTGGAGTATCTGTGCTTTTCTGTGTGTTAATGTCTACAGAGCACTGTTCATATTTTTCCAAGTGCATTCACAAACTGTAGGGTATATTGCTTCCTCAATTGGCTTGCTGATTGGCTCCTCCAGGAAACTTGTAAGAACCAAACGGAATGTTATCATCACTTTTCAACTATGCCTATCTTTCGTAAGGAGGAATGCTTTGTGACATTAAACAACAACAATAACAAGAAAAGATCACAAGGAAAATATAAGGATAGCATGTGCCTCATTGCTAGGGAATGGCAGCCAGAAGTTAATGCTCCCTGAGAAGACCCACATTGTCTGCTCTTTGGAAAAGCAATGTTCCCCTGGAACATGCACAACCACAAGGCATTAACTTTTTAGAACGTGTTTCTCTATATTACACTTATATTTAACCTCTGTGCAATCTACTGTGCCTGCACACTGTTTAAAATGTCAGAGCAAGTAACTTAGAAACCAACCATAGTAACCAGGCTCATGTAATATGAAAATGGAGGTTTGGAGACAGAAGGGTTCAAAAAGTGTACATCAGGACAAGCACATTCATCTGCAAATTTTATTGAGCATAAGATCATCACTTTTAGCTACTGTGAGAGATATGAACAAAACACAACAGAAATGATGAGCAAATATCTCCTTTGATCTGAATGCAGAGAGACATTGCTGTTCAAAGTGTTGTGAATAAGTGACTATGAGTGCTCAGCCATAGGAAAGATATCTATATTGACACCTGCACTCCCACATATGCTCAGGAAACATCATGGAAGAAGGGGCAGAAAGAATCTAAGGACCAGAGGATGAGGAGGGCTGTGAAATTGTATCCCCTGGACATGATGTAGTTATTACACACAAGAACTATCAGAGCAGCTGTGTTTATGTCTACTCAACCTGCACAAGATCAAGCCAGTTAAAAATTCCAACACTGAGTGGAGAGGGGATCCCAAGACCCCACCCCTAGCTAAGGAGCTATGGGATTGTTGCTGTGGCTACAGAAGTTGGGAGTGTCCCTTTAGGAATATGGACACTGGGTAGGTTTTCCATGCCTCAATGAGTGTCATGTCACTTCCAAGCCAGCCTGTGCCATATAATGGGTTTGTGTCTCAAAAAACAATTTAATGCCTAGTTACTTTGTTTAAAATATTCTGCTTTCAATTGAAACACTAGGAAGGGCCATCAAGAAATGTTGTTCCTGCCATAATAATGTGCCCCACCACTCTCTATCGCTTTTTAGAAAGGCCACCTATCTCACGGTCTCACCCAAATCACTTGGCATAAGCATATTCTTCATATGCACAGATGAGCTCCAAACTGTTGTAAACATTCATACAAACTTACAAACTTACATGGACCATGAAATCCCGAGGAGTTGGCCATGTATTTGCTGGTCATTCAGATGGCCCAACATACATTTCAATCAGTTTTAGACAATTATTAAGGTAAGCCCCCTGAAATGTTCCCTACTTATGCTAACCCAACAACAATAAAGTAAATATAACCTTAGAGAGTATACCATCAGACACCCATGGGTGATCATGTAGAGTCAATCAATCCTAGAAGTCCTGAACCAAACTCAGGACAACACATCATCTTTAGGAAGAACAAGAGTCAAGAGAACCAATCTCTGCCTCAAATGCAGAGCAGAAAAACAGGTGGTAATGTTGCTTTGCTATTTAGGCAGTGGAGTGTTACAACACAACATGAGTGATAATCTGCTAGCTAAACACCCGAAGGGTGTGAGGAAGACCAGAGAGGCAAGAACCTTCCAGACATGCTTAGAGATGATGAGTGGATACCTAGCTGGAATATTCTAAATGCAGCATCATGAATTAAGTCAGTGTAAAAAGTTGCTCATCTCAAATTGTAGTAATTCTAAATAATATTTAATAGAACTTAAGCTTGATATTATTATGATACCAAATTCAATGAGACCACCCAGCCTGGAGGACTTGTGCTGTCCTGCCACTTGAAAATAATATATATTATATATAATTATATATATTATATATTATTTATATATTATATATATTATATAAATATATATATATAATTATATATAAATAATATATTATATATGTCAATATATGCTTAACTCCTTAATCTGTAGAAAATTTTATTACCCCACACACACAAACACAACACATATGCACTCCAGACTTACACTTTTAAGTGATTTATTTTGCTGGCTAGTTTTGTGTCAACTTTACACAAGTTAGGGTCATTTGGGAAGAAGAAACCTCAATTGAGAGAACAACCCCACCTGACTGGACTGTGGACAAGCCTGTGGTACATTTTCTTTCTTTCTTTCTTTTTATTTATGTATTTATTTATGTATTTATTTATTTATTTATTTTACAAGAGGTTTTTTTTTTCATTTTACACACCAATCCCAGTTCCCCCTCTCTCCCTTTCTCACCCCCCCACCTTCCTTCACCCCCACCCCCCCCACCCCCGTGTCAAAGCTGAGAAAGGTATCCCACCCTAGGGAATGTGTTCCAAAAAGCCATTGCATGCAGCCGAGATAAGTCTTGGCCCCACTGCCAGGGGCTCCCCAAACAGATCTAGCCACATAACTGTCACCCACATTCAGAGGGCCTATTGGTGATTGATGTGGGAGGCCCAGATTACGGTGGGTCTCCCCCCCCCCCCCCCCCCCCGTGCAGGTGGTAGAGTACATAGAAGGGAAACTAAGCAAGCCTTTGAAAGCATGCCAGTAAGCTCCCTCCAGGTTCCTGATTTGAGCTTCCATCTTGCCTTTCCTTTCATGGTGGACTGTTAATTGAAGTGTTAAGGTAAATTACACCTGTTTCTCTACAAGTTGTTTTGGTATTTGATCACAGAGATAGAAACACTAAGACACTTAGTCTACTTTAATTTACTGTTTCCTGCCTTTCCTTAACATGTTTTATGAGTAAGAAGAGTGACAGGGATCCCTCTTTATTACTACTGTATCTCATATCTTTTTTATGCTATCTTTGTGCTCTGGTAGTCTAACACACATAACTGTTGGCTGAGGGGGCTTTGTTACTCAGGACAAGGATACAAATAAAACACACACAAGAGTCAAGCACTCTTTGAACAAAATGAGATTCAGTCCTATGGGGGACAGAAACCTTAAAATTTGGTTACTTTTGTGGAAGAGGGCAGGGAATTAATCTACTGTCAGAATTATTTGGCTACCACCATAATCAAAGTCTGTATGAATTAAAGACCAGGGAGGGAGGACTTAAGGGGTGGGGGAAGAAGTGGAGAACCCTCAGAGGCATGACTCATCAACCTGGTTTGTTCACATTTCCCTCTGCTGTGGGGAAAGCTCAAATTTCTTTCAGCAGCAACAAGAAAAGTGAGCCTAACATCTGGACAGTAAATTGTAGAGGTTGTGTAGATTATATTAGTGATAAAAGAAAGGAAAATGGCCTCTTATTTGTTTATTTCTGCTTATGTAGAGGGCTTGATAATTTTTCTCTCAACTTAATTGAATAGGAACACAAAATAAATATAAAATAGGTAGAAAATAGGAACAAAAGATATATAAATGCAATATGAGGAAGTCTGAACTAAGCTGTAACCAATAATGCTGTGTAAATCACCAAGGGTTGTGTAGACTTTCTGAGAAGAAGCTGAGAAATCAGGGGATGGGGGAGAAGCAGGGACGGTTTGAAACTGAGACAGATCATATGCATACTATGAGCAAGCCAGCATTCATACACCTACACCATTTGAGAAAGAGCTACAATGATATCACCAAGAGGAGACTAGTTCCATGGGGTCATTTCATTCCTCTCTCAGTTCCCTCTTCCTCATTTACATCACAAGATCTTAAAGTGATAAAAATGATATGTACCTATGGGATCTGTTGTCATGAAGTAATAAAAAGACAGATTCAACATGAGAGAAATAAGAACAAAAAATAGAAACAATTCATATTGGCAAGTCATCATATTCAGACATCAATAAAGCCAAAAAATAAATTAAAGAATTATAAAATTCTATTTCAATGAGTTTTGGATAAAAAAATAAGAATCAAAGGATCTGGGTTTGAATTTTATTTCTCTCATTTACTAATTCAATGCTGTTACTAGACAAATTATATCAATATTAATCTCTATACAACATTTTTTTAATTTTAATAATTTCAGACAATATATTCTGATAATATTCACCTTCTACCACACACCTCCCCCAGTTCCTCCCAGATCCACTTCCTCATCTGGATCCCCTATTTTTTCTTTTTTCTACATACATATAATACATATATATATATATATGTATGTATGTATTCCACATATATAGTACATATGTATATGTAGGGCTACATATAATATATATGGCTATATATAATATATATTATATATGGTTATTGTTGTCACTCCTATGTATATGTTTTTAGGGCTAACCAACTGATATTGGATAACCAACCAGGAGCTTAATTCCTGGGAAGACTGATTCTCCCTCTCTCAGCAACCATTATTTGTAGCATTTCATCTAGGTGTGGGGCCTTGTGACATTCCCCTCATCCAAGTGTCACCCAGTGTTAATCATTGCACAGGTCTTGTTTGGACTACCAGATTTCTGACATTTCATGAGTACAGCACTGTATCAAGTATAGAAAACCCTATGATATAGAAAATGTCCTGGTCTTCTACTTCTTATTATCTTTCCACGCCCTCTTCCATGATGTTCCCTGAATCTTAGGTGCAGTAGCTATGTTGTAGATGTCTCATCTGGGGTTGGGTACTCCAAAGACAATTAATTTTTACATTTTGCCCAATTGTTTATCTCAGTAGTAGCTCAATCTGCTGGGGAAAAAAGTATCTTTGATGAGGAATGATAGCTACACTTATCTGTAAGAATAAGGTTAAGTATTAGAATGCAGTTAGAAATTATACTGGCTAAAGGAAGTGGTAGTAGTTGGCTCTTCTCTATATTCAATGACCTAACCAGTCATGGGTATACTTGGCAGGATTTACAGTATCAGGCATGAATTTCCTCCTATTGAGTGGACTTTAAGTCTAATTGTTGTTGATTGTTTTACTTTTTTCACTCTTTTGTTCTTTGGGGACCTTCCACCCAGCACCCAAATAAATCACATGGAGACTTTTTCTTACTTATAAATGCCTAGCCTTAGCTCTGCTTGTTTCTTGCCAGCTTTTCTTAAATTATCCTATCTACCTTTTGCCTCTGGGATTTTTCATTTCCTTACTTTCATTCTTACTGCATGGCTAGCTATGTGGTTGGGTGGCTGGCCTCTTCTTTTCATGCTCCTTGATCTCTCAGCTTCCCCATCCCTCTTTTTCTCCTTCTATATATTCTCTCTACCTGCCAGCCCCACCTATCCTTTCTCCTACCTTGCTATTGGACATTCAACTTTTTATTAGACCAATTAGGTGTTTTAGACAGGCATAGTAACACAGCTTCATAGAGTTAAACAAATGCAACATAAAAAATGCAACACATACTTGCATCATTAAACAAATAAATAAATTTCACAGCATAAATAAATGTAACACATCTTAGAATAATATTCCACAACATCTAATTAGACAGCTGTTAGTTATCACCCAGTGCCACTATTTTACTTTTCTGGGTATATTACAGTGCTACTTAATATTGTTATTCTTAGGAGCCATAGCTGGATAGGACTATTGATTGCTTTCCTACCTTGGCAGCTTACACAGCTCCTTCTAGTACTGTGAGAGCCAGTTCTCAAGGAGACATCCAAGTCAACTCCAATTCCATTCTGCCAAGTCCTGTGTCCAAAGATCATTTTATCTTCAACGATAGGGAAGTGAAGGACCTGCAAGGCAACCAAGAGGAACAACAATAGCTTATAGAAGAGCAATAGCCTTTACTGTTTGGGAAGAGCCTCTAGGATGCCCCTGATCAACAATTCGAAAGGAGATTTCTCAAATGTGGTACCTGGTACTATCTATTGTTAGATAGTCAATTTTATATCATATGTAGTTTTAGGTAAATACAAGATAATGTAACAATAACATTAATTTATATATATATAATTGAAATATAAGTATTAACCTTAGAGGTTATTCAGGGACTATGAAAATACCTGACAGAGGTTCTAAGACTTGGCTTTTTCTTCTCAGATTTTTCATTTACTTTTTCCTAAACAAGCACAATATTGCAAATGTATAAAATGTTATAATCTGTGACATATAATTTTGTGTTTTGTTAATTTGCTTCATGGCTTAGAGCTTTACATATATTGAAAGTGTTGTATATTGCCATTTACTGTGTTGACAGTTTGCTTAGCTACTCCCCTTGTTGGGGAATTTGGATGTTTTCCAAGACGTAGTTCCCGTCAATAAAAACTGTGAGTTTTGCTAACATCAAGCAACAAGAACAACAACAAAATCACTCTAACATATACTCCATTCCCAGAGGGAAACTGGTTTAGGCCAGCACTACTACCTGGGGATGCTATTCCCTAAATGGAATTAGGAGTTGGGGAGTCTATCAATAGATATTTTCATTGGAATCTCTTGAAAGGACTCTAGAATACCTAGACTTCTAATTAAAACAAAACAAACAACAAGCACCTTCTTTTTGACGTAGGCATCTTAATTTTTCTCTGGAGACCCCTGTTATACTTAATTTTGCCTAGCTGAGGAAATCTCCCCGTGGTTTCTCACTGGGATTTCCCAACACCCTTTCCAATTTAGACTCAGGATTAAATGGCCTGTAATAATTTCATGCCAGAGTATACAGAACACTCCGATTTAGTTCAATTTGCCTCTTTGAAACTCCCATTTCAGCTTTCTACTTCCCAACAGGCTAGAATGTAGTTTCTTTATCTTTCCCAAGACTGCATTGTAGAAATCTCTTCCTCCTATTTGCCATCTGCTTTAATACTCTGTTTGGTCCCCAACCTCAGTTCCTTCTGGTTCTAATTATTATCAATTCTGCCCATTCACATAGTTGAACATCTTTTGACTAAACTACATGTTAATGTATTTGAAACAAAAACATATTAAAAATTAGTCATAGCACATTGCATTCAAAGAAGTGGCAAGAGCCTTTGCCTTATTTCTCATAATGGGAAGAAAGCTGCCAGCCTTTAGCCGCTGAGCTGACGCTGACTATGGATAATCTATAAGTGACTTTTACCAAGCTAAGTGTAAAAGTCATTTACCATTCCTAGTTTATGAGTGTTTATTTTTAGATATTTGGTAAATATTTCTGTGTATTTATTGTGATGTGTATGATTTTATCCTTATTCTGTCAATGTAGTATATTACAATAATTGATTTTCACGTACACACACACACACACACACACACACACACACACACCACTGGGCCAGTGAAAGGGTTCAGCAGCTAAATTCCTTGCAGTACAACATTGAAAAGCTGATTTCAATTCCCAGGAGCCACATAAATGTGGAAGGAAGATTCTAGGAAGTTATCTTCTGACATCCTAATGAACATGCTCTATATATACCTATCATGAGTACATAATAACAATAATATTTTTAAGTTGAAAAATATCATGAAAATTCAGTATTTCCCATCATGAGAACGCAGTCCTGCTCTCTATCCTACAAACACCTATTATGGTCTTTTATCCTGTTGAGATTTTTTTCATACATGATTATAGATTTGTAGTTTCCTCTATGAAGAAATTTTTAGCGAAATTATTTGCTCCTTTAATTGAGTCATCTTTTTATAGTTAATGTGTGTAAATATAGATATGTATATGGTGACATTTTATTTGTGCACCCCAATAATACTTATCTGGAGATCAGAGAACAGAGTCAGCCACCAAATTAGACATAGAGGTCAAACATGGTGGCACACATCTTTAATCCTATTACTTGGGATGCAGAGATTCATCTGGATCTTTGTGAGTTCATACTGGGAACAGAGCCAGGTGTGTGGTACACACCTTTAATTCCAGCACTTGAGATCTCATGTCTTTGTTTGGGAAGGATACACGCCTTTAATCCCAGGAAGTAATATGGCAGGACACAGAAAGGTGTATAAGGCGTGAGGAAACAGGAACTCATGTTCTGGAGGCTGAGGAATTGGAAAGGTGAGGTTGGCTGTGGCTTGTTCTGTTTCTCTGATCTTTCAACATTCATCCCAATATCTGGCTCTGAGTTTTCTATTAATAAGGCCATTTAGCAATTCATGTTACATATGTATACATACATACACACACATATAGATACATACCCTTGCCAAACACATAATTTCCAAATGTTGTTTTCTATCTCCCTGCTGGGTAATATTTTCATCATGCTCTTAAGTACTATGGAGACTTATGAGGGAGAAAAGACATCTGTTCTGGACCCTACTTTGCTGGCCAATACTGTCTGATCAGCCAAGAATGCCACTGATGTGGTAATATAGCAAGACTGATCACAGAGTTAATCAAGCACTCTCTTGATTGGATCACAGGCTTGCTCCACAGGAAACAAGACATGCCTGACTCAGTAAACATGGTTAAAATAATGGCAATGGAGGTCCTAGATACTAGAGAGAACCAACTGTTACTGTTTTTGTTTTTTTGTTTTTATGTTTTGTTTTTGCTAAATGATCATGTTACCAAACAGTTTTCTAAATACTGCCATTTCTGTCAGTAGATTTGTGTCCCTCTCAATCTTGGTAAGAGAAGCTTTTTAAGTAGTGGGTAGTAGTTGCAGCAGAGACTCAGAACTGATCAGGGTGCTGAGAACCAGCAACTGGCAGTGATCAGTGTAGACAAGACAGCTATATTAACCTGCTTCCTACTCCCAAAACTCAAGGAACATTGGCAAAGAGGGGAAAAGAGAGAATGTAAGAACTGGAGGGTGTGAAAAATGATATGAAATGATGTATTCTGGCCATTCTTTGACTAGTGTATCCATGAGCTCACAGCAGCTTTGGTTAATCCCACAAGATTTATGCACAATCAAGCCAGTTAAAAATGCCAGCACAGATGGTAGAATAGTGATAATGGCCTTCAAAAAACAACACTTTAAATTACTATTAATCCCTTTTGTCTATTTTTTGTTTAGATGTCTTATTTTATATACTGCTTCAGAAACTATATGCAAAGATATATACATCTAAGTTTTCTTCTATGAGTGTTACAGTTTTAAGTTTTTAACATTTGATTCATTTTTCACTAATAAATGTATTGAGACTGAGAAACATTTAAAATTTTGGGCACATGTCCAATTGCCCCTATATCATGTATGAAAAGATCTGCCACCCTTAGAGAAAAATCTTAACACTCTAAATGAAAATCAGATGATTATTAATATGTGGTTTTATTTACAGACATTCCATTAGTTAGAAATTTATTACTTTTGTTTATAGTAGCTTTGTACTGATTTTTAAAATGAGTGATCCAGCTTTGATCATTTTCAAGATGACTTTTTAATATTCTGGACAACCTGCATTGTAATATGTATTGATTTATCAGATTTTCAGTCTTTAGAAAAAGAATTTAGAGACATCTAGACTACTTTGGACATATTGCCTGCTTAACAATATTCTAACTCCAATGGAAGATCAATCAGAGCCTTTCAATCCAAGATAACACTTGAAATCCTATTTATTTAAGCCTTGTATAATTAATTGTCTTGTCCTTCTTTTGTTAAATATATTCTTAAATATTTTATTACAATATTATTTTAAGTGAAATTGTTATCTTCATTTTATTTTGAATAATGTATTGGTAATATATAAATACACTGTCTTATACTAATCTTTTATCAGTCTTGCAGAATTCAATTTATCTGTAGATACATGTGTGTGTGTGTGTGTGTGTGTGTGTGTGTGTGTGTGTGTGTGTGTGTGTCTTTTTATATTTACCTATACAGTTATTTTGCTGGTATTCCTGTTTGTTCATATTGACTCACAGTTCTGTCTGGTGTCCTCTTATTCCATCGTGAAATATTTCCTTTAGTACTTCTTATTTTATAAAGATTTATTTTTATTTTTAATTCTGTGTATGCCTTTGTTTCTGTGTGTAGGTATGGAGCATGTGACTGCAGGTGCCAGAGGAGCATAGGCCTTGTATCTAGCTGGAGTTGCAGGCAGTTGTGAGCTGCTCAAAATGACCTTTATATACTCCTAACTACTGAGCCATGTTTCCAGCTCCTGATATTTTTATTTAAAAATATTTATTATTTCACTTACTCATTCATTCAATCATTTCTGTGTGTTTCTGTAGCTGTCAGAAGACAATTTACAAGAGTCTGGGTTTTTTGTTTGTTGTTTGTTTGGTTTTGGTTTTTACTACCATGTGGATCCTGGGGATCAAATTCTCCTAGTGATACTTGATGGCAAGTGCCTTCACTTGCTGAGTTCTTTTGCCAGCTCTCCTTCAGTAGTTCCTGTAACACTGTGTTGCTGGAGGGCTTCCCTCCAGATTCCACCAAGCCCGCAGTCCCACAATCCATGTATAAAATAATCACTCAGATGCTTATATTACTTATAAGCTGTATGGCCGTGGCAGGCTTCTTGCTAACTGTTCTTATATCTTAAAGTAACCCATTTCTATAAATCTATACCTTGCTACGTGGCTGGTGGCTTACCGGCGTCTTTACATGCTGCTTGTCCTGGCGGTGGCTGCAGTGTCTCTCCCTCCTTCTTCCTGTTTCCCCAATTCTCCTCTCTCCTTGTCCTGCCTATATTTCCTGTCTGGTCACTGGCCATCAGTGTTTTATTTATATAGAGCGATATCCACAGCACTTCCCCTTTTCTTCTTTTTTTAAAAAGGAAGGTTTTAACTTTAACATGGTAAAATTACATATAACAAAATAATTATCAAGCAAGAATTACAGTTACAATATTAAAGAAGATGTCTTATCTATCTTATATTTGTGAGTTTAAGGTTTTATATCTAATTTATCTTTTATCATAACTGAGGAAATTACAACTATCTAGTCTTCAACCACATCAAAGACCTCAGAAGGATATAATGGTATATAAAGGTACCTGAGAAATGGTAGATGGATGCAAGCAACTTCCGGGAATCTTGTAAGAGTAGGCAAAGCCAGCTGGCAGCTGGGCAGTCACCTAATGTTTCTCAGCATTGTTGCTGCATTCAAATTGGCTACAGGCCTAGAGTATCTGACAGACTATTTTTAGAAGCAGGAATTCTGAAAGACCATCTTACCCTGTCTTGGCAGAGTACAGTGGTTGCTTTCCTTGTGTCCCACTTGTCCAGGAAGGGCAGCATTGCATTTGTACTGTAAGCCGTCAAGGCAAGGGCAGTTCTTTGCCCAGTAGGCCATTTTGTGCCAAAAAGAGAAACTTCCAAATGGAAATGTCTTAGAAGAACATTCTCTCAGGATCAAATTGATGCAGCCAGGAGTGATTGTGTCTCACGTCAACAGAATTCTAAGTTATTTAAATGCCATATTCTCTAGGTCTTTGAAGTGTTTGAAGACTACCTATCTATCTGAAATATATCTATGTATATCTAGAAGACTTATCTAACATGGCTATAAATATGATTATCATAGATGACTAATTATTAATCTATTTCTTAATTATCCATTACAATTTTAAATGAGTTACATAAACATAATATCTCAAACAAGAATAGAAATATATATACAGGATAACAAAATTAACTTTAAGTTTGTATCAATAAACTAAAATTTATACCAATGTAAAACATTTTAAACATAAACTAAAATCTATACCAATGTAAAACATTTTAAACAAGTTGTTGTTCTTTAAAAGTAGGCTTATTAATCTACCCTTTTTTTAAATCATCTCTATACCCTATATATCTATATCATATCCCCTTTTCTTTTTTAGAAAGAGATCATATTTATAATCAACCTGTTTTAAATAAAAATATTGTTTTTTCTCTGTCCCACACCAGAGGGCTCTTCTGATTTGGGACACAAGAATGTCTTAACCATTTTTTTTTAAGCAATATGTCTGGGTTTAGAGGAGGAGTGAGCCAATTCCACCTCTAAAGCCAGCTTGGTATATTTGGGAATTTGGGCGTAGCATTTCTTACTACTTCCTGCTGGAGGTGGGTGCTGTATCTTATGGGGATGCAAAGAAAATTTTAGGCCTATGGGGCAGTCCATGAGGCTGTATTGTGGGAGCCAGTTTCCTTGAAACCATTCTGGATTTTGAATCATCTGGGCCATGGTGTCATCGGAGATCTTCCAGGGGTCTTGGCTGGTCAAACCTGATGTATCTTAATCTGGAACAAATCCATAGCCTCTGGCTTTCTGTGGAAACAAAAGCAGAACCTCTTTTCCAAAGTAACATATCCTTATATCCAAATTTTGAAGTCAAGATACCTTTAAAATTTACATTTTGGCATAACTGAACAGGTTTTACAATCAAATGTTTTTCTTTAGTTACAAATATCAAAGACAACATAATCCAGATTTTCTGTGTGATAGCCATCTTTACGTGGCTTATTACCTTTACTGTTTTTTTTTTTTTTTTTTTTTGGTTTTTTGAGACAGGGTTTCTCTGTGTAGCTTTGCGTCTTTCCTGGAGCTCACTTGGTAGCCCAGGCTGGCCTCGAACTCACAGAGATCCGCCTGGCTCTGCCTCCCGAGTGCTGGGATTAAAGGCGTGCGCCACCACCGCCCGGCCTTACCTTTACTGATTTTTAAACAATTTATTTTTAGATACTATTTGTTTATATAATGGTATATATATTTTTTTGTCTTTTAAGCCTACGTACATTTCTACATGTATTATAAACTATTTCATCTGAATCAGTGTTATTGACTGTAGCCTTCTAAGCCTGAAACGGCACTGTGGCTGCTGGCTCCGTCCCCTTCAGCTTTTCAACATGGCGGTGGTATGTTTTCTCCAGCTCTGGGAGTCATCAAGTCTCAGAAATAGTAGGTCTACGCTTTTATCAAAGCAGTGTGTAGCCCATAAACCTCTTTTTTTAAAAAAAAAAAAAAAAACACTAGTAAAGACTAAATCTACCACACAGCATAATGTGCTGCTGGCAGATGCCTCATTTCTGCCATACTGTTGGTCAAACGCACATGCCAGGAACCCGCCAGTGTTCAGACCTGCATTTTGCAGCGTCTAGCTGCCTGAATGAGACAAGAAGCAGGAACCTGGTTTTGGCTCTGTTTAGAATTGGTTATTAAATACTGTCAGGTTTAAGGTGGAAACTCAAGCCGTTGGGTGCCATTTGTTGCTGGAGGGCTTCTCTCCAGGTTCCACCAAGCCCCACATTCCCACAATCCACATATAAAATAATCACTCAGATGCTTATATTACTTAAAAGCTGTATGGCCGTGGCAGGCTTCTTGCTAACTGTTCTTATATCTTAAAGTAACCCATTTCTATAAATCTATACCTTGCCACATGGCTGGTGGCTTACCGGCGTCTTTACATGCTGCTTGTCCTGGCGGTGGCTGCAGTGTCTCTCCCTCCTTCTTCCTGTTTCCCCAATTCTCCTCTCTCCTTGTCCTGCCTATACTTCCTGTCTGGTAACTGGCCATCAGTGTTTTATTTATATAGAGTGATATCCACAGCAACACTGTGTTTTATTTCTATTTGTTCTACAATCTGCTTAGTTACTCCTTCATTTTGATGGATATCTTTGCTGGTTAAAGAATTATGGTTGAGAATACATAGAATATGACATCCCACAGCATCCTGAACCCCATAGCTCTTCACCAGAAACTTTTCTTTACAATCATGAGATATCCTTGGATATGCTGAGGGTTTTTTTTTCTCTGAATGTTTTTGGCTCCTTTCTTTGGCTTGACAGTTTGATTATGATGTGTCTAGGTGTAGACAATTTGGAATTGTGCATAGTTAAGAGTGTATTGAGGTTTTTGGATGTGTAGATTTATGTTTTATCAAATTTCTGACATTTCAATCATAATTCATTCACTATTCTATCTTCTCCCTTCTCTTGTGCACATCTCTTTATTATGGAACTCTTACTTTATTATGGCTGTGTTGGTGTGCTTGATGTTGTCTCAGCCTCTGAGACTGGTTATTTTCTTCATCTTCCTTCTCTATGACTAGGCAACTTTGTTTTTAATCTAGAGACATCCAAACTTGCTGATTCCACCAGGTCACATCTGCTCTTGATCTTTTTTTTTTTTTTAAATATCAATATCATCCAGTGATTTGTGATTAGTACATAAAACTTCAAAATTTATTATCTTTTATTTTAAAATAATCTCTGGCTCTTATTGACACACTCTTCATATAATATGGTTCTCCATGTCCTTATTTCTTAGACATAGCTTCTCTTTTTCAAAAAGTATCAATTAGTGTACAATAAATATTACTCTGTGTGTCTACATGACATTAGGACACAGACAACCCAGCATCCCTGCTGAAGAATTCACCCTTCACAATGTCACATTACTAAGGGATCTTCCTCTTCTCCAAGGCTTAGAGTGAGTTAACTGTATCCTAATAGTGGTGTAAATAGTTCAGTTTCCTTTACTTCTCTGGGCATGTTTGAAGCATCTTTGTCTAGTAAACCAGCATCCAGCATGCTGGTGACTGTTCTCATTACTGTGACCAAATATCAGACAGAAGCAACCCGAGTGACCCTAGTTTAACTGCTGTCAAAGTTCCACTCAGGGTGGCAGGGCAATTGGTGAGCAACTCTTCACATTTTAGCAGAATGGGAAGTAGAGATCTCAGACTGAAACCAGAAGTAGGTATCACTTTCAATATTTGATACTTATGACACACTTTTGACATCCTCCAAGACCTGTGTCTCAAAGATTCTGTAACTCCCAAAGCAGAAACACCATTTGAGGTCTAGACTTCAAATGCATGAACCTGTGGAAGTGTTTCACATCCAACTAGAACACTGGAATTCCTCAAGGACATTTCCTCTTTATCAATAACTAATAAGTCGTACCATCTTTTGTCAATTATCTTTGTACAAGTGCCTATGCTTCAGAATTCACTAAGTAGTCTATAGCTCTACTCAGACCATCTCATTTTGTGTTTTCTCCAATTCTCATGGTTGACAAAATGTGAAAACTTTTTCTCAATTTTTTTCATGAGCATATGTCCAGCAACGAGTCTAAACACAGCAACATATGCATTCATGTGGTCTTACTGTTTCCCATATTTATACAAGAGCCTGTCAATGCTCCGAAGGACTTATTATTATCCAGATTTTCCTTTTGAAATTTTTAGTAACCCTACTCTGTTGCCTCAATTGATACACATCCTGTCAGTAACCATGATGTTAAGTATTGCCTCTGAATATTCTGGGTAAATGCACAGTGGGTAAAAACCATTTATACCAAGCAAATTCTGAGTTGGGTTAATTTAAGATGCCTTTGTAAGAGATTTTTTTCTTGGAAGTAGCAAGCCATGGAGACTCTTTGGGAATAGGGCTTTGAAGGATCTCCAACTCTGTTCTTCCTCCATCAGAGGCAGCCAGGCTTTTGATCTTCATTGTCTTCAGAGCTGCCTTAAAGCTGTGCTGGATGAGGACATGTGTTGTGGAATATTATTTTACCTGTGTAAAGTATATTACATTTGTTTCTGCTGCTTTTGTTACCAATGTAAAGATGTGTTACATTCGTCTGATTAAATAAGATTGACTGGGAGTCAGGAGACTGCAGATGTAACGGTCTTGTTAAATAAGAAACACAGAGCCAATGCAAAGATGAAAACCCAAGAGGTCAGAGCAATAGCTAAGAGCTAAAAACCTCACCCTTCATTGACGCTGCTGTCCTCCTCAGCAAGAGAGCTACTTCCTGTCTGATTGTCTTCTTATAGACTTTCTATTCTGCCTTCTCATTGGTTGTAAACCCAACCACATGACCTCCTCGTCACTGCCTGTCTGTACAGACCTCCAGGTCTTCTATGGCTGGTATTCAGATTAAAGGCATGTGTCTCCATGATGGCTGTATCCTTGAACACACAGAGATCCGCCTACCTCTGCCTCCCAAGAGCTGGGATTAAAGGCGTGCACCACCACCGCCCAGCCCAGCTTCTGCTATGGCTTGCTATTAGCTCTGACCCCCAGGCAACTTTATTTATTAATATACGAATAAAATCACATTCCACTACAAATAAAACATCACCATAGGAGAATGAGTCAGCATCTAGCTGACAGGAAGTGGTAGAGAGAAACTAAGTGTAGCAAGGGTACTTTAGTGGGGCCTTAGCAGAAGGACAGCCAGTTTTTATGAGAGACACTAGCAAGGAGAGAAGGTTAGCTATTTCCTATTCAGTCACTCTGAGCGAGCAAAATTTCACCTCAACCTTTGAATCTTGAGCTCTATAGAAGAATAGAGATTTAGAATAAGTTTTCTTTAGCAGCCATGACAGGGCCAGTGCCTGAGGGAACAGAACTCCTGCCTTGCAGCAGCCCATAAATAGGAACTGGTGCTGGAAGCTTCAGAACAGCAATTGCGGGTTTGGACAGCAGTTGCTTAAGATGCAACCACTGTGTTGAATGCAAAACAACAGACATGTTCTTACACATTTGGCACATTTGTCTACATTGACCATTGCAAGAATGCAGCAAGCTTTTAGTTCACTTATAGAACTGTGAAAATATTTGTACTAGGCATTTGGGTCAATTTTCCTATTGCTGTCATGGAGAAGAGGATCACTGAAAGTCTTCAACATTTCCACATTTGCTAACATCATTTCTGTTAGAAGGTTAACAAATGCGTTCTGGATGTAAGTCTTGTCTCGCACCCACTATAGACCACATCATCATATAAGAGTCCTTTGCTAGACTCTTGCCTCCTTGATTTCATGCATACAACTCTATAGCACAACAACACTCTGTCTCTCCTAAATTATGGCTAGCACAATTTCCCTCTTTGTCCTGAGATTTGCTCTAACCCAGCAGAATAGCCTTTCATCATTTCCAGGTATGGCTTTATCATAACTTCCCTCCTGTTGGGAGAAGACTGCCTTCCAGCCAGTGTGCAGCTTGTTTCAATGAACCAGTAGCTTATGTCATTTATATGTACAAAGGTTGACTGGCTAATAGGTCAGAGTTTGAGGAAGGCATAAGGAATGCTTACCTGCACTGTTTGAGAGGCCAGCTGTCATTGCTGATTTATCCTTGCTGATCCTGTGGACTTTGCTGAGTCACCATTTGAGAGATCATGTGTGATTAACATCAAGCATGGCACTCTCCATTTGAATTTTATGAAATTTCAGTTTTTAAGTTCTGCTTTAAAATTGTAACACAGTTACACAAGAATTGTGTGAAAATCAGAAAAGTATGTAGTTACCTCTGGCCACTCTATGATAGACACTGTACTTTGTTTTTGGTTAGTTTGAAAGTAATAAAGAATCTGGAGCTTGACCTTAAGGAATTTGTAACAATAACAGAATATTACACCTAAAAATCTAACTACATGCCAGTACAGAAATTAGCAATGAGTATTATGTTAGTGTTTGACAATAACCACAGGAGAAAGATACCAGGAGGAAGTGTTTTAAAGGCTTGGGGAGCCTGAAAAACAAAACAAAACAAAACAAAACAAAACAAAAGCCTTTCAGAATAGGACATAGGAAAGGGCCATTATACTTGAGTATGCAGTGCAAGAGTCTAGTTAAGTTCAGATTCTGGGTTGTATCATCAGTGAGTCAGAGTTAATGAAACATCCACAGGATCCAGGAATCCAAGTGTTAATAAGTCCTTTACACATCTATAGGACACTGAGTTAAGCTATAGCAAGAAACTGAGGCATAAATGTGCATGTGATATGCATAACCCAAATAAATGTCCCTTTTCGTCTTGATTACAGCATAAGTTTAAAAGGAAGCAGTTGTGATTATTAATTGTAAGTGGCTGAGAAATCTCATAATTAATTTCATTTAATTAGACTTTCACTTGATTACATCAATATTAACATTTGGGGTCTAATATTTGTATATTTTGGAGGGTTGTCTTATGCATTATAGTATACTAAGCAATATCCTTGACCCCTACTCACTATGGTAGAGTATCACTCCTTTTACTAGTGTGACAGCCAAAATTATCTCCAGATATTTCATGTCATTTGGGGAGCAAAACTATTCTCAATGGAAAACCATCCTCCACATCTTTATGAATCCCAACAATTTATCTTTATGGCTCTCAATTTTGTAGGTTGATTGAACTCAACAGTGGAAGGTTCACATCAATTCCTTCCCCCAAAAAAATTTAAATGTAGAAATTCCAAATTTGAGAAAGCATACATCAGTATTCATTTTAGGGTTGGGGCAATACGCATTTGGAACTAGAGCAGGATAGGCTGAAGGTGAGGTAAACTATCTAAGAAATAACTGTCATTATCAAAATTTGAACAAGCTTCTGGTGGTACATTTTGTGATGGATAATTTTGATTATCAATTTAAGGGGATCTGGAATCAACTAAAAGACAGATCTCTGTGAAGGTGTTCCCAGGAAGAAGTGACTGCCAAGAGAAGATCGTTCCTAAGAGCAGCAAGCATCTTCCAATGGGTGACCCAGACATAGAATTCCTAAGCTAAGCCAGGCCACCTGCCTACTTTCACTCCTGCTAGAGAGCGCCTCTGCTGATTCTGCCACCCTCCACTCATATACTCCAGCTCTTCAGTTTCCAACATTAACTCGGGTGCAGCAGTTCTTGAAGAATCTTCCAGGTCCCAACACCAGATTGGGACTGTTGAGGCATCCAACTTCATTGTGTGAGCAGCTACCATATTCTCGGTCTCCCTAGTAAACACAACCATTGTTTTGCATATCCTATAGCATAAACCAGTCTAGTGGATGCCCTTTAAGAATCTACACATGCATTCTGTCAGTTCTGTTCCTGCAGAGAGTGTTGACTGAAACAGGTGTGAGTAGATAAAGGAGACACATCTAGCATTCACCTGAGTTGATGAGATTGTTTCACTGCTAACCTTCAAGGTAGACAAAAATCTGCTTCAAGAGACACAATAAAGAATTGCAAAAGCCTGAATTGTGACTCTTTAAATAAATAACATTTTTCTAACAAAAACCAAGCTAACATACATGTGTGCCATAATTTTTTTTATTAATGTGTCACCTGCTGCTTTTATTTACCTGCTGGACCTTTTAAGTTATTACCATTATTGCTATTTTACAAATATTTATACAAAAATGCTTTCATTTTTCTCTGTGGGGCTTAGAAGAAGCAAGGGGAACAAGTCTTGAATCTTAACCATTTACTGCCAACTCCTATGTCCTTCTAAGTATGTCAGAGTACTTATACTTATTTAGCAAGGTCTTGGTCCCCAAATATGTCATATTCTATTTTTATTATATCTTCACTAAAGAGTCCTTACTGTATTCACAGTGTCTCTGCCATGGAATGTATCCCATACCTGGGCTTTTCACTTTGTTTTGTTTTGTAAATCTACCATACAAATTGCCTGATCAGCTATCATTTCCCTAGACATCCATGTAAAATGATTATGAGTCTTTGTGTCCAGTACTGAAAGAGTAAACTGAAAAGAACAATAGGAGGAGAGTAGATGCATGAATTTCTGTTCTAACTCTGGCTGAATGCACTCAAGAGACTATTGTCTGATTACCATTTTCTGTGTTTGTATTTTTTTTAAAGATGATATCCTTATATATTCACCATACAGTGTTGTGGAATGCCATTCTGTATACTGTGAATGTGTGTTGCTCTGATTGGTTGATAAATAAAATGCTGATTGGTCAGTAGCCAGGCAGGAAGTATAGGCAGGAGAAGCAGACAAGGGGAATTTTGGGAAGAGGAAGGCTGGGTCAGGAGTCACTAGCCAGACACAGAGAAAGCAAGATGATAAAGCAGAACTGAGAAAAGGTACCAAGTCACATGGCTAAACTTAAATAAGAATTCTGGGTTAAATTAAATGGAAGAGCTAACCAGTAGTAAGCCTAAGCTAATGGCCAAGCAGATAAAAATAATATTAAGCCTCTGAGTGATTATTCTATAAGCTGCTGCAGGACAGCAGGTGAGATATTTGTGTGGACCGTGTGGGGCCAGGAGGGACACTGGAAAACTTCCAGCTACATTTGGCACCCAATGTGGGGCTCCCGAATTTCCATAAGGCCTAAAAGAGTTTTAAAGGGGCTTCTAAACACATAAAAATGTAGCTAAAAACATCTTCCTAGTTGTGTCTCTCAGGCAATTTCTGAGCTACAATATGGCAGGTTGGCAGCAGCTGTGTGTGTGCTTGACCTGCAGCATGGTGGACTCCTGCCACAGTACACAGAGGCAACTCCAAGTTGTGCAGCACACTGCGTGGTGAATTTAGCTTTTGCTAATACAGACAAAAAAAAAAAAAGGCTTCTGGGCTACACACTGCTGGATGGAGGCATGGACCCACTGCCTCCCAGAGTCAGCAGAGAACATTGCTCCCAGAGCCGGAGGTGAATTACCTCTAACATGTTGAAAAGCTAAAATGGGCAGAGTCAGCAGCCAAGGCTGCCACTTCAGTCCTAAAAATGCAACTTAGCAGTTTAAAAATCTCTCCTGGTCAGAGAAGGATTATAGATTCACAATAAGTCAGATTCAAATGGAATGAGACTTTAAATAATTTACAATATGTATAAAAATATACACAGGCTTGGAAGAGAGAGGAAAAGGAATATAGACAATTATATAAAAGAAATATAGAAAGTTTTAAAAAATAAAGTCTTTAAAGAAAATGTAAAAGCAATATAAAAATAAGCCACATTAAGAATAAAATCATACAAAGAGTCTGGATTATATTGTCTTTGGGATTTTTAATTACAGAGAGACATTTGATTGTAAAATCTGCTAAGTTAAATCAATATGTATATTTTAAAGATATTTTGATTTCAAACTTTATGTCTAAAAGTATGTTGCTTTGGAAAAGTGGTTCTGCTTTTGTTTCCACAGAATATGAGAACCTGTGGATTGCTTCCAGGCTCATGTGGTTTGATCAAGGAAGACCCCTTGAGACGTCTCCAGATGTTGCAACATCCAGATTAGCTTCAAGGCAAAGTGGCTCAGAGAATACAGCATCACAGGCTATTACAGTCAGGACTTGACCATAATTCTTAATTTTCTCAGGATTCCCATAAGAATACAGCAACCTCAATCAATGGAAAAAAGTCCAAAACACTATGCCCACATTCCCAAAATTGGATTATGAATATTTATCTTTGTTAGAGATTGGTTACAAATTGTTGTTGGTCATAGTCATTATCTTTTTAAATGAAGGAAGGGAGATATGATATAGAAATATAGCATAAATGTTTTAATTGCTATAGATTCTAGTTTATTGATACAAATTTAAAGTTAATTTTATTATATATAAGTCATTTAAATTGTAATGAATAATTAAAAATACAAATTAATAATCATCTGGGATATCAAATTTATAGTCATGTTAGTTAAATTTTTTAGGTACATAAAGGTATATTTCAATTAGGTAAGTAACCTTCAAACACTTCAAAGACTTACAGAAAATGACATTTAAAATGTTTTAAAAACTTAAACTTTCTGGACAATGAGACACATCTACTCCTGGCAGCACCAATTTACTTCAGAGAGGAGGATGAGCTTTGAAGACACTCCATATAGAGTTTATCTTCTTCTTAGCAAAAATAGCCATTTGGACAAGAAACTGTTCTTGCCCAGACTGCTGATAAGATGTTGTATGAACTGGACATTCAGGACTCATAGGAAGATGACCACTAAATTTTCCAAATCAAGGTGAAATGGTCCTTCAGGTTCCTGCTTCCCAGAGGAGACTGCCAGACATTCTACAGAACACAGGAAAAAGGGACTGGGAGACTAGGGCTATGGGCTGAAGATGGATGCCCCAATGTTGCAGAGGAATTTTGGATGACTGTCCAGGCAGGCAGCTGTCTCTGTTGTTTCCAGAATTTTGGAAGTTGCTTACTTGTTTACTTAGGAAATATTATATCCTTCTGAGGTCTTTGATGTAGTTTAAGACTAAATAGTTATAATTTTCCTAGGTTATGATAAAAGGTAAATTAGATATGAAACTTTATATTCACAAATATAGGATAGGTAGAATATTTTCTTTAATTTTGCCAAATACAAATAGACTAGATATTGTAACTATAATTCTTGCTTGATAACTGTTCTATTTTATGTAATTTTACTACATTAAAGTTAAAACCTTCCTTTTTGATTAGATAGAAAAGGGGAAGTGCTGTGGAATGTCATTCTGTATGCTGTGAGTATGTTATAAATAATATTAAGCCTCTGGATGATTATTCTATAAGTCGCTGTAGTACTGTGGATGAGAGACATTTGTCTGGACTGTCTGGGGCCATGTGGGACACTAGAAAACTTCCAGCTACGTCACAAGTTATACTTCAATCATGCCCTCATCCTGGGATATATCCAAAACTGATTGCTTAAAGGAATGAGTTAGCAAATGGTCATACTACATGATTTCTGAAGCCCTTGTCAGATCAAACATCCTGTACTCCTACAAACATACACTGTCCACAACAAGCTGCTGTTGTGTACACTTATTAAGGAATGTGCTGGGGTAGCTAGATACTAACTTCAACTTCTCGGGCATTCCATATGCAAATTTGTTTTATATCTCCTACCTTGACACAAACCAAACCAAGTCTGGCTAAGCAAGCTTTGGCTGCAGCTCCTTTAGCCTATATTTCCTCTTTTGACTCATGGAATACATTCTTCTGTCACTATTTATCTGTCCAGTGAACCTTTCCAACCAAACTTTTCTCACAATCACTGCACTGAACCTGGGCAGCTACAGGCTTCCTTTCTGCTTCTTTCTTTCCCCGCCCCCTTTTTTGAGTGCTGGGGTTAAAGGCGTGTATCACTACGCATGACCAGGCTCACTTTTCAGTCTTAATTTTCCTGAATAGTTTTGTCGCATTTGAGCAGAGGTTGAACTCCTGTTTTGAAATAGCTACTTCTCTTATATCATATAACACTTCATATTATTCTAGGCTTCCTTCTTCCTAATGGGCTGCTTTGCTGATTGTATGTCCTTTGTTCAGACTTGAAATGTTTCAGTAGTCCTTTGTGCTCAAAGACATCAAATGTTCCCTGAATAAAGCCTTCCCCAAGGTCAACTCACCTATTGCATGACTGTAATGCCCATGATTTCCCAACCATGTATGCAGTTGTGAAGTCCCCAATAGAGTGTCAAGATGTATATACTTAACTGTATCCTCAACCTCTGTATTAATAGTTTCTCCCAAGGTCATATCTGTATTTTAGAATAGCATAACTTTTACATAGATGTATTGTTCTTTGTCTTTTTCATGTGGTGGCTCAACTCAGATATCCAATATTTGGTCATTGGTCCTTCTTGATTCATTAGTGTAATTGATCACATGATGGATCCCATCCAGAAATTTCTACAAAAATTTTAAGTGAGTGAATGAATGGTCTCTTTTGCCTTTATATTTTATCCTAAGGTAGATCAAGAAAATTTATAGCTGTTAGAACTTGCAACTCAGTTGAACTTAAAGTTGGCAAGGAATGTATTCAGTGAAAACAGAGCCTGCAGTTCACTGTGTCTGATGTAACATCAAAGGTTAATACTCCAGCACTGTGGAGGAGATAGCATGGGACATGAATGTGAGCCTCAGTTTAGACAGAAATTCAATTCTTATAGACAGCCTTTCTATCCTGAGTTTTAATGACTGCAAATTAGATATGACAAAATATTGAAGGTGCTACATTTCACCAATGATTACCAATATTAAAACCAATAATAGCCATCTCTCTTTCTGTCATTCTAGAATTTTATAATTATCATGCCTATTTAGTCAACAGTTAGCTGATAGTTGATTTGACAATTATGACCAAGCCATAAACCACAGTTTTCCTAGCAGATTCCTCGAGGACAGATGTAATCCCAATCATCTGTGCATTCCGGTGCAAGAGCAGGATTCAGCAAAAATACTTGCTATGGAGTACTGCTTCCTTGCCTGTTAGATACTTACACATTTAGGCTTGTGTTTTCCAGCTTGTGTTCCCTTTTAATAAATATCATGCATGCCTGTAGGCAATGGCACTTTTAAGCTACCACCATGAGAGTAATCCTATTCCTTGCATCTTATTTTACACTGAACACTTAGCTTAGAAAGAAATCGTCCCATAAACAAAAGGTGAAGATAATAACACAGAGGAGGCAGCTTCAGATGTGGAAAACGGAATCGTGTCCAAGGCATCTCCTTTCCCAACACAGCTGAGAGATTCCACAATGTGTGTCTGTCAGTCAACACACCTTGAACTGAGTCAGAGTGCTGCCTCTAGGAATTGGATTCCATTTATTTTCAATGAGTGTAATTGTCTCAAGGGTCACTGGAGTTGCTTTTCTTCTTCTCCCATTATACAAGTTAGCTTGGTTGTTAATGGGGGAGCAGGCAAAGGGTTAACCAAAAGCTAACAGTAGTTAGCCACAAATTGAAAGGCAGCAGAGTTGGGAGTGGAGTGGAGAGATGAACTTCTGACAGAGCAGGGATTAATAATGTCCAACCATTTATTTGCTTCAAAATTCATTGCAAAGGGCAATAATTGTTTTAAATAGAAAGGCTGTTGAATTATAATTGGGAGTAATTGAAACTCACCAAAATATTGAATAAAACATTAGCTATTTTAACCGGTGTTATCTTTATAATTATCTTCGGGAGCAATGAGGACGTGGATCATGATTGGCTATGAGCCTCACCCATTCCCTGCTGTCTGTAGTAGTCCATTATGGCATATGTTTATTAACAAGAACTGTGACTAAGTAGACATCAGGTCCCTCTGCTCTTCCCTGCATGGCTCTTTCTAGATGCACTACTGGATAAGGACCAGAACAGATTCTGTTTCCAAAAGAATGAGATTTAGCCATGTGACAAAGACATACACAGGCTGGGTATTCTGTGACAGCATCAGTCGGCTCTGAGCAATAGCATTTCCACAAGCCATTATGATGTCACTCAGCATGCCTCTCCCAAGTACAGCCTAGGCAGGGGCTATTAACTGCTATTTTCCAGCTGTCCCCCTCACCTGTCTGCTGTCTGCTGTCACATCATTTGTCCGACAGATTCCAGCTCCATGGCACATGTCCTCCTTCCTCTTATTGCCCTGAACCCACAGACAGCTTCTTTGTATATTCCATCTACCTATGACATAGAACTGACAGAGCAGAATGAAGGCAGCAGGCTTAGGTGACTGAGATTAGAATGTATGAATCAGAGATGGAGGACAGCATCAGATGACACAGTGGTGACAGCCGTGGAGCACAATGGGAAGTGGGGTTTCTATATCCTCATTACACTGTGAGACTTGACCACAGACATTGTGCCTTACTGTTCAATCTCTCTGGGTTCTAGACTTAGCCCAGGGTCTAATAGGTACAAAAATAGTCTTTTTTTCTGAAAGAAAAAGTGATAGATGACTGTGGTGAACAGCATTCAGGAGACAAACTAAGCTGGGTTCAAATCTTGCCCCCTCTTGTGCCCCAGATAAAACAATGAGACAGTCTAAATAAGTATGGACAGGTACTAATAGCTACATGCTCTCCATTCACCACATGTGGAATGAAACTGATAGGAGCCCCTAACTCAAGCACAAATTCATTAAACAGAAGAACAGAGAACCTGAACACAGCCTCCATCCAGAGCTCAGGAATACGGCTGCCATCTTAAATGGACTTGTTGGTTTCTCCCAGGACAACTACAGTATTTGAAATGATTCTATCATGCCACACTTAGAGTAAACCTGAAAACATTTTTGTGCCTAGCTTAGACATTCATTCTCTCTCTGTCATAAGCTCTGTTTGTCAAGGAGAACCTTTTTCAAATTGTGTCTCAAAGAAAAGGAAAGGTACCGGCCTGGTTTTCAAGTACCCTTCCCTGAAGTCTCCAGCGTGATCATAGGTGTGAGGAGGAATGAGCAGTAATAGAGGAAAGAAAATGGCTTAGTTTTCAAGTCAGTGACTATCTGACAAGCTAACTGCTTGGTTCTTCCCATTTACCAGACGGTATCATTTCATACAGCTTTCCAGAATCCATCAGCTGGGTAGAAGAGAGCTCACCCTTCGTGTTTATGATTAGCCTCGAGGTTATAGATATGCTTTTGCTTCCTCTATTACTCCAGATGCCATTACAGTAGTCAAATATGTAAGACCTACAGTTTTTCTTTTATCATTATAATATTCTTCTTACCAGATACATGAAGGTGACTAGTAAGTGCATGTGGTAGAGGTAATAAAGCTGGGAGAAACACAGCTAAATCTGATGTTAGGAAGACCTAGGGTTGCTTCTAGGGTAAATGCTTAAGAATGTAAACTTAGAGGGAGGCACAGTCAGATGGCTGTATTATGATAGAAAAAAAATAATGAAAAGAATGAAATGTCCAAGCCAAAGTCAAAAGAGCAAGACTTGATTTGGAGATAGAGCACATGTGTAAGAACTGACACCAGCTTGGTGCAGAAATGGTTATATGCCTTGGAGGACTAAAGCCTGTGACTTTGATCACACAGCTTTTGCTAAACAATGTGGGCAAAGGAGAACAATGCTTCAAGTGTAATTCTACAAGAGTAATTTTTTTAAGGAAGATCTGGACACTACACATCTGGAGACATCATCCCCTAGAAAGAAGCAATGCTAACAGAATAAGAAACATTAACGTTATTGTCAGCTATGCTCCTAAGAGGAGAATGAAACTTCATCCACTAGCCAACTTGCCACAGGAGGAAGTATTTTGTCTCAGACTCTCTTGCATTCTGTTGCTCTCTCCAACAACAACAAAAAAAAATGGAATTTGATGAATCAATATTATTCTTGGAGACCTCTTAAAATGGATAACTCTTGACTGTAACCTCCTCCTCATTAACAGATGATAATTGTGGAATGAAAAGGAGAGTTCACCCTTTCTGCCTGTTGCTTTTCCCTGCCCAGCTTCATTTGTGTTACATCTTGAATCATTATTAGGGGAATTGTTTGCCCAGCATCCAGAAATGTGTGCAGGAGCTCTAGACCCATGGGGGATTTCTGTGCTCTGAGCAAGCTCAGTCAGTCTGCTTTTCTGGAAGTAGAGGGTGAGGAGGGATGGGGATGGCTCCTGAATAAGGCAGAATATGTGACCATCTGGAGAAAAATTGTACAGGCAGGGTAGCAGTCACTACAGTGTCATGAGCTGTGTGAGGTCTACACATCATCACTCTGCCTTATCTAGGAAAAGCTGAAGGATGTAGTTCTTACTCGTTTTTAAGTAAATTTCAGTGAATATCTGGTACCAGCTCAGACTTGAAGGAGTAAAAGCATCTCAGATTGGTCACTGGGATCAGCTTTGTCCTGTGAACTCTGCTTGCTTACTGAATACATCAAACACAGGCTGGAAGTCACACAGTGCCGAATGGCTCTGCAAAGCCTGGGCACAGCCTGGTTCCCTTGACAGGGCAGGAATGGACTTTGTGGCAGGCTCACTTCAAGCTGTTGGCTATGAAAAATAAACAAAAACAAAGTATGCTTTCATTCCCAACCCCTCCTTCAGCTGAAAGGCAAGTTGCACTTCTGCAAGAACACACATCATCCAGATGTGAAGTCTCTCTGTAAACTGCAGTGACTGGCTCAGCAAACAGCAGGAAACCAAGGAAAGCTGGAAGACTTCACTGCAGGGAGGGGCAAGAATGCTGTGTAGAGAGAGATGTAGGTCAGGGTTCAGAACAAGGACACAGTTAAGGTCAACAAGGACTATTCAGTAGTCACCTCCCTCCCCCCTTTTTATTAAACCTAGTTCCTTTTTCTCATACATTACAGTCTGAATACACTCCCCTCCCCCTCTGCTACTCCCAATTCCTCCCCACCTTCTTTCCCATCCAGATCCACTCCTTTTTTGTCTCTCATTTGAAATCAGCAGGTTTCTAAGAGATAACAACAAAGCATAACAAGATAAAATATAATAAGATAAAACAGAAACTATCATATTAAAGTTGGAAAAGCCAAGCCAACAGAAATATCAGAGTTCCAAAAGAAGGTATGAAAATCAGAGACCCACACATTCAGGAGTCTTGTAAAAGTACTAAAATGAAAGCTTACATGCAGTATACATGCAGAGGGCCCAGTGTAGACCCATGTAGGCCCTGTGATTGCTGCTTCGGTCTCTGTGAGTTCATATGAGATTTGATCAGTTGTTTTAGAGGGCCTTGTTCTCCTGGGGTTCTTCTTCCCCTTTATCTACCCTACTCCTTCTGTATCCCCTTCTGTGGGGTCCCGTGAAGGACTACAGAAGGACTATTCCATAGTTTGATCTTGCTTCTGCAGAAAACATCAAAGCTGGTAAGAAATTGTGTGCTTCAGCTACTTACCACACTAAAGTCCTGGCAAGCATAAATACTGCCATTAAGCCCTTTAAGGGATTTAGATGAGTACAACCTTAAACAGAGGTTGTGCCAGAACCAACAGGTGAGAAACAGAAGACAAGGATTTGAGTTCAGCCAAGGTAACTTATTTGCCCATCAAAGTATTGATCTTGGAGCCTTATTGGTTATTTAGATGCAAGGAACCATTATCTTGGATCTGGGTGTAATAAAAATTTCAAATTATTCTGTTGAGTTTATCTGTTTTTGAGAACACTGGGCTGCAGTGGCTGCTGAGAGAAAGAAAGATGGGATGATTCTCATGAAGAGGCCAGTACTTTCTGGGAGATGAGGATCCATTTTTCCAGAACTGGATAATTAGATTTGAAGTGAAAGTTTACACTAGAATGAACCATACGGAGAATGTATACAGGACACCAAAGTTAAAATACCAGCTAAGAAAGACAGCCCAGGCTGGCAACCTTTATTCAAAAAAAAAAATGCTTAGGACACACAGGGAAGGCTTTGCTGGTAGCTTGTCACTACTTGTGATGGTTAATCATCAGTGTCAACTTGACTGGGTTCACAATCAGCACATCTGTGCCTGAGTGAGCTGGTTTCTAGAATTGTTTAACTCACAAGGAAAAAATCCACATGAATTCAAGTGGTACCATCCCTTGGGTTGGGGTCCTAGACTTGTTCAAAAACGGGAAAATGCATCAGGTACTAGCATTTGTCTCTCTCTGCTCACTGGGTGGAAAGATAACAGAATCCCTTGCCTCATGCTCCTGTCGTCATGCCGTGTCCACCATGATAGACTCTTCCTCACAATATGAGGAACATTTTCTTCCCTTCCATTTGTCTGATATGTTGTCACAGAAGACAAGTAAAGTCACTAAACCTTAGAGTTATGAGACAGTGTGTCCGAGGAGCAACTCTGTGTTGTGAAATCTGTGTATTAATATATTTGACCTGAAAAGACATTAGGTGAAGAGCGCTCTAGAAAAAGCATGGTCTTTCCAAACATCTCACAGGATGGCAGAGGAGAGCCAGATGCAACAGCAGCAGCACAGGGTCTTTGGGAAACAAGTGCAGGATGCATAATTGAGCCGGCCAAGCCCCTTTGCAAATCAGGAAACCCCCCCCCCAAAAAAATATCCCTCTTGTGGTGCTGAGTCTGCCCCTGCAATTTTGGTGAAAGAAAAAAAATCTAAGATTTTCCATGAAATCTTTGTGATACACAGTTCTGAATCCGAGATGACTTTCAGATTTCTATCAGTGATTTAAACATGACTATGTTAGAACAGTGTCAACATTAAGTGCTAACACATTTTGAGCTGTCCCCACAATGGGTAACATAGTTTGCAGGACCTAATGAAGAAGGAAAATACAGTGCCTTTTCTTCAGACGTAAGTAAGAATTTCAGGACACACCACAGAGTATGAAATGAAAACAGTGTCCCTTCTGCACAGCTGACTCTGCTTCAGGCACCACTCCAAGTGATTTGCATGTGCTAACACAACTTCCCACAGCATCCCTAGGTGGTGGGAGCCATTCATTGATATCTCCAATACAGATAAAGACCTGGGAAGGGTTCCCATGAGATGCCAGTCAATTAGGGTTAAGACACCTTGCACAGCCTTGGTGCAGTGGGAAGGGGCTTGGACCTGCCTAGGCTCAGTGTGCTGGGCTCTGCTGACTCCCCCATGGGAGACCTCAATTTGGGGGATGTGGGGTTGCCAGGTGGCTTGGGAAAGAGGGCTTGGGAGTGGGAGGAGGGAGGAGAGGGGGGTCTGTGGATAACATGTGGAGTGAGTAGAAAATTTCTTAATAAGGAAAAATGAAAAAAAAATCTAGCTTCTTGCTTGACCCTCCCATTTCCCTATGTTCTCATCCCCTACTCTTCCCCCTCTGCCACCCCCCACACCCAGTCCACTCATGTAGATCTCATCCACTTCTCCTTCACGGGGTCATCTATGTGTCCCTCTTAGGGTCTTTCCCTGTTAGCTAGCCTCCCTGGAGTTGTGGGTTGCAGTCTGGCCATGCCTTCCCTCACATTTAGTATCCACTTATGAGTGGGTACATACTATGTTTGTCCTTCTGAGTCTGGGTTACCTCACTCAAGATGATATTTTCTAGTTCCATCCATTTGCCTGCAAATTCCTTGATCTGCTGGCAGTGGTCCAGAGGGTGCCTGGACTGGTCTACCCTGGTGACCGGTCTAGCAAATAACCTAGCTGCCATCATAGAGCCTTTGTCCAATGACTGATGGAGGCAGATACAGAGATCCACGGCCAGACACCAGGCTGAGCTCTGGGAATCCAAATGATGAGAGAGAGGAGAGATACTGCAAGTGAGGGATGTCGAGATCATGATGAGATGGGAAGATGTGCAGAGATGAGCATCTAGTGGAAGCCCATGAACTGTGGACTGGTGGCTGTGGAGCCCCCATGGGACTGGACTAGGCCCTCTGGATATGGAAGACGGTTGTTTGGCTTGAACTGTTTGAGGGGCACCCAGGCAGGGAGATCGGGATCTGTCCCTGGTCTATGGGCAGGCTTCTGGAACCCAGTGCCTGTGGTGTGACACTTTGAACAGCCTTGGTGCAGTGGGAAGGGGCTTGGACCCAGCTAGGCTCAGTGTGCTGGGCTCTGCTGACTCCCCATGGGAAACCTCGATTTGTGGGATGTGGGGATTCGGGGTGGCTTGGTAAAGAGGGCTGGGGGGTGGGAGGAGGGGGATCTGTTGATAGTATGTGGAGTGAGTAGAAAAATTCTTAATAAAGAAAAATTAAAGAAAAAAAAAGATCTAACTTCTTTCTCCAAAGATCTCCCTCCCAGCCCTGCCTTCTGTCTGCTGCCTCTCAGGGATAGAAGACTTCATGAGCGGAGTACCTGAGGATGAATCTGCCTGTCTTCTGTTTCTTGAAGAAGCAAGCCATTAATATATTTTCTGAGCAACAAGCAACATCAGAAGACATGAGTACTGAATGGACTTTACCAGGAACTCAGACCTCACTGCACATCAGGTCATGGGTTAAGTGCCCCTCCCCCATAACATGGATTCTTCCTGGAGAGAGGACCGAGAATCTGACATTTTAGCAGCTGCTGGTTTTAATATGGTCGGCCAATGGGTCAGGCATAGCATCACCTCTACACAAGTTGTTTCTTAGTTTTGTTTAATTTTCCAATTCTAGGTCTTTTACTTGGTTTTAATTCTGTGAAATGATTATATTAGTATCTCTCTCTTCTCTGGCCCCTCTCTCTCATGCCTTTTGTACAGATCACCTCACAGAGGTATCTGCCTCCCACTCATTATTACCTTATGAAGCCTTAGACTTCTATAACTCAAAACTATCAGTGAGTGCCTTGAACAACAATGTATTTCTCTCATTCCTGGATCCTAGATCAAGATGCTCACAGACACATTGATAGCAAGGGTATCTTCCGTATTCATACCTGGCTGTCTTCTTGCTGCATTCTCAATGATGAGGAACAGGGAGATTACTCTCCTATCCATTTTTATAAAGAACTAACCCTGTTTGTGAAAGCTTCACTCTCACATTCCATTTTTATTATAATACCTCATTTCCTAATGTCACTCCATTATGAGTTATCAGTATAGGAAATGGCATTACATATGACACAGTGCATTACACACTCCCTCTTTCATCCTTATTTTTTGGTTCATCTTAAAATGTCTATTATTTTATTTCAACTTCTAATTATCTCTTTACAAAATAATGGACTACTCTCTTTTCCCTTGTGTACCCAACATGTTCCCTCTTTAGCACCAATATCTGTGAGTGATATCATTCCAATATGTTCACTGGATTCCCTCAGCCTTCAATATTTATGTTCAAAATGGCATCGTATCTCTACGGCAAGGATAATGGAGCGACTGAAACCTCACTATGGCAACGTTGCTGGGAGGATAGAATTCCATTTGCCTGTCCTGCTGTCCGAGAAGTATCTTTGTACAATGCAGTGATGAAATGTTTCCAGGAGCCTTTCTCCTCTGTATGAAGTGCATGCAGCAGACTTCAACCATGTTTCTAAATTTCTGCCACAGTTGTCTGCTGAAGGCTCCCATTAGATTATGACTCTTCTAGACTCTGAGCATGCCTTCCTCCCTTAGTAAAACCCCTGGGTATTTACAAGCTGGCTGGGCTCTCAGACTGGCTAGACTTCACTTTTGTATTATTTTCCTTTCTCTTGGCTCTTGGTTTTTTTTCCTCCTTGTATCTTTGTCTTTTGGTGACATCTGCAAAGCAAAGGAGTTCCCAGCTAAGGAGTTTACAATTGCTCCAGTTTGTACACCTTTCTCGGGGTGTGGCTCTCAAAGACTGGACCCAGACCAGCAGCAACAGCTTCTGAGGCAGCTTAGAACTGTTAAAAATGCAGATTGCCTGGCTCATCCCAGGGTCCTGAATCAGGAACTGGACCAGAGCTCAGTGTTTTGTGTGTTAACAAGCTGTCCAGGTGATTCCTAGGTAAGCAAAGCTTGAGAACCACTGGCAGGGACATTTAGCTACAAAACACGCACTGCCAGGTGCCATTTACAATTCTGGTTCTAGAGTCCCTGTAGTTTTGCTGGGAGAGGCCTGGCAGCCTGCACTAGAATTTGGCTGCTTATGTGCTTTACTTGCATTTAGTGGGCTACATGTTACCAAGTGGTTTTGCAGGTGTGAAGTTAAAATTATTCCTCTTCATGGGACTTGAGAACAGTTGCAGGTGGGTATTTTGTTACCACATCCCAGCTGGCTTTTCAGTCAGTACTCGTCTGCCAATGATGGAGGGATTTTAATATGCTTTGGCACCTTTGTCGTGTTCTGAACACCGGGAGTCTAGAGATCTCATTTCCATCAGTTCTGTACGTCTCTGGTTGTAACCCATGCTCTACTTATGAAAGAGGGTAAGTAACTCATAGAATCTTAGCCATGAACACATCAGGACATCATTAGTCAACCAGGGAGGACAAGGTAGCCAAGTGAGCCCCAGCTTCTAAGCATTTTCATGAGTAAATCTGGCTGTGTGACCTTCAGATCTACCACCACTAAGGCAGTGTCTGTGAACTCAGAGTGAAAGACAGAGAGAAGAGAATTAGTTCTACTGATAATTAAGCTCTGAAATACACACACATCAATTATTCAGTTTCCTCAATCCTCATTAATAGAGGCTTCTCCAGTGCAGACAGAATGATAATTCAAATGAGAACTTGCCCCAAGTTTATCTTTGTGTGCTTGTTCAGAAGAAAAAGAATGCGTGTGGGGATAGCGAGAGATTGGTGAAGCAACCTAGAAGAGAAAGCAAGGTCATGCATAACTGAGTATTTTCAACTCCAGGAATGTCCACAAAGGAAAATCTCCATCCACAAATGACCTCCCTTTAATTTCTTTTTTTTTTTTTTTTTTTTTTTTTTTTTTTGGTTTTTCGAGACAGGGTTTCTCTGTGTAGCTTTGCACCTTTCCTGGAACTCACTTGGTAGCCCAGGCTGGCCTCGAACTCACAGAGATCCGCCTGGCTCTGCCTCCCGAGTGCTGGGATTAAAGGCGTGCGCCACCACCGCCCGGCTTAATTTCTTGATTGTATTTATGGTTCACCTATCTCCAAAATGCAAAAGGTTCAGAGAGTTGAGACCTGGCAACTTGTAGTTTATATCCATTTGTCATTGGGTCATATTGACGCATTTAAAAAACTAGACTTCTTAATTTTTTCATGAATTTGTACATTTTTAAAGGATAGCTCAGTAAATGAGGTTTCATTATATTCTTAGAACGTGCATGAGAGGCATCTGTATTACTTAAATTCACATGTATCCCATTCGCTCACTTGGTGACTTGACCACTGAAGCCTGGATCCCTGTTTGAATACTTTATGGAAGGAATGGTCCACAATTCACTCCCAGCCCTGATTTAATTGGATAATAATCCATTGTTGTTGGAAATCTATAAAATTGGCAAATACAAAGCTTTAGTGTTGACACTGGAAAACCTAACCCATTCATCTCTACATCTTGCTACAAGAACTGAACAAGGTACTCTGAAAATGTTTGCTCAAATCTAAATCCAAGTCCTCAGAGCCTAAGATTCTGCAGTTTCTCCCCCAAGTGTTTACCCAGGAGGAGCCCTTGCAGGTGTGTGCACAGGGGGAAGCCCATGGCCACTAGAGCTTTATATTTGAACAGGTAAACTTAGGCAACAACTCAGAGGACCCAGTCAGGGCAATGTCTTGCACAGATGAAGGACAGCTCTGCAGGGAAGAACTTAATCTAAACCAGGGAAAAGGAAAAGGGATTGAATTTGAAAACAAAATATTAGACATAAAAGGATAATTGAAGAGATAAGAGCATAAAGTGACAGGTGGGGGACACTTTAACAGTATACATGAAACAGGTTAGAAAACAAATCAGGAAGTAATACCACGTGTGTCTTATGTGTACATGTTAAGAGGAGGTAAATCTGGAAAAACAAAAGACCCAGGAGAGCTAAAAGAATCCTACACGATAAAGCAACCTTTGGAGGCATCACCATCCCTGACCTCAAACTCTACTATAGTAATAAAAGCAGCTTGGTACTGGTATAAAAACCGACATACGGACCAATGGACTCGAATTGAAGACCCTGACATTAATCCATGCACATATGAACACCTGGTTTTTGACAAAGGAGCCAAAACTATACAATGGAAAAAAGAAAGTATCTTCAACAAATGGTGCTGGCAGAACTGGATCTCAATATGTAAAAAATTACAAATAGATCCATATCTGTCAACATGCACAAAACTCAAGTCCAAGTGGATCAAAAACCTGAACATAAATCCAGTTACACTAAACTTAATAGAAAGTAGGAAGCACTCTTGAACACATTGGCACCAGAGACCATTTCCTAAATATAACACCAACAACACAGACCCTGAGCACAACAATTAATAAATGGGACCTCTCGAAATTGAGAAGCTTTTTCAGGGCAAAAGACACAGTCAATAAGACAAAAAGACAACCAACAGAATGGGAAAAAAATCTTCACCAACCCCACATCTGACAGAGGATTGATCTCCACAGTATATAAAGAACTCAAGAAACTAGACATCAAAATACTAAACAGTCCAATTTAAAAAATGAGCTAAAGAGCTAAACAGAGAATTCACAAAACAAGAATCACAAATGGCTGAAAGACATTTAAAGAAATGCTCAGCATCCTTAATCATCAGAGAAATGCAAATCAAAAAGACTCTGAGATACCACCTTACACCTGTCAGAATGGCTACGATCAAAAACACCAATGACAGTCAATGATGGAGAGGATGTGGAGCAAAGGGAACACTCCTCCACTGTTGGTGGCAATGTAAGCTTGTACAACCACTGTGGAAATCAGTATGGCGGTTTCTCAGAAAATTAGGAATCGAACTACCTCAAGACCCAGCCATCCCACTCTTGGACATATACCCAAGGAATTCTGATTCATACCATAAAGATATATGCTCAGCTATGTTCATAGCAGCACTATTTGTAATAGCCAGAACCTGGAAACAACCTAGATGCCTGTCAACTGAAGAATGGATGAAAAAAATGTGGTACATATACACAATGGAGTACTACTCAGCAGAAAAAAAACAATGAAAGCATGAAATTTGCAGGCAAATGGATGAAACTAGAAAAAATCATCCTGAGTGAGGTAACCCAAACCCAGAAAGACAGTCATGGTATGTACTCACTCATAAGTGGATTCTAGATATATTTTAGATATTCTAGATATATATCTAGATATTCTAGATATAAAATAAAGAACAATTAGACTACAACCCACAGAACCATGGAGGATATATATATATATATATATATATATATATATATATATATATATATATATATATGTATATATATCATGGAGGTCCCTAGGACAACTGTGGCTTATAATAAATTTTGGTTTTACTCAGTTACTGAGCAAGCCTCAATGAAACATCTCACTATTAAGATAAGAATACATACTCTATCAAGGTGATAATAGAAAAATAAATTAATTAATTAATTTTAAACAATAAAAAAATAAAAATAGAAAAATTTGAAATATTAAACAAACATTTTACTAAAGTTAAAAAAAGGGAGAACTAGGGACTCATCATTCCTCTCCACATTCTATTCTTTCCCTTGTTTTATATATTTTAAATGTTTATATCAGTGGATTTTGCTGGAGTTTATTGGTGGATTCTGCTGGAGGATCTGATGCAGATAAGCACTGGAGGGCTCCTGTTGCAAATTACCCTCTGGAGCGACGGAAGGAACTTTCTACTAACACGTGGAGGAGACCCGATCTAGTGTTGGTGTGGCCCTGGAGTTTGGTTTATGTCTTTCCTCAGGACAATGAGGTTCCTCTTTGGATTCCTGAGCACTGAACGTGCCCTGTGGCTGCTGCTGAAGCCCAACATGACAGAGACCTAATGGGTCATCATGAAAAAAATCTACACTTCTGATGCCAATGGAGATTGAGAGCCCAATATGGCCAGCTTTGGCAAGCATTAATGTAAGCCTAGGAACTGTAGCCATGAGATTGGATTCTCCAGAAGAGCTGCCAGCCAAAGTCATGCTGGGATCAAGAAAAACGGGCCTTGGCGGTTCATGTTCCTGGAGTTGTATCCATGCCAGTGGATGTCTACACAATCCAGAAGAGAATTTGACATTGCTGCTGCCGCTGTTGCTGTTATAACAATGGTGCACACCGCTGCTACTGTTTCTGGGATTACCATTTCAGAATTGCTTACTACAGCCAGCACAGTGGAGACCCTGGCAACAAAAGTAGCTACCACAGGTAATCTTTCATTCTATTGGGCATGATAAATTTAATTCAGTAGTTATATACATCTCGATTGGCTTTGAAAATTATAAATTTATAAACTCAAGTTCCAGTTGCTTTTGGAATACTATCTTACAAGGACTCCAGCGTACAATATGGCTCAATAAGGAAAGGAATGGCTCAGTTGCCTTTAACCTACTGGCTATGGGTGAGATAGGACCTCTGTTGGTCTTTTCTGTATCAAACACACAGATTGCAAGCCCAGTGCCACTTTGAGATCTTTGGCAGCAATTAACCATGCAGCTCACACACTATTGAGCTAGTATGATAATGAGTATTCAGAGACGGGTAATGCCTGGGGGGGCACTCACCAACCTAAAACAGAGCACCTGTGTGGCCTGGGCAGGTGTCTCCATGACGGGTAAGATGACTTGCTGATGTCCCACACAGCCCAAGTCAGAAGCTCATTTTTTAATCAAAGGGGGACCTGCAGGGTCCTGGCCCCCGTTTTGGGTAACTGTTGCTTTGCTTGCGGCCTTGACCTTGATATCCTCCCAATGCTAATTCCCTGCCAGGTTCCACCCTCCTGAATGCTTAAGGGAAGTTCCTTGTCTGTGTATCCTGAATAATGGGCGTTAACAGCTTAGATGCAAGATTGTAAAACATCAGTAGCAAACTTCTGCCCTCCGGGGTCCTCTCATTGTGCTGTAAGCCTGTATTTAAGACCTCCTACCCCCTTCAAGAAATGACATTCAACATTTAAAATTATATATATATATATAATTGAATGAATACTGCAAATATAATCTATGAATACCACAAATGTGATTAATATCATGAGTGTAATTTTAAAAATAAATAGATAAATAGATAAATAAATAAATAAATAAATAAATAAATAAATAAATAAATAGGAGGTAAATCTCTCCTACCATAAGACAAATGTATATTGCACATTTGTACCATTTGTACCAAAGAAGGAATTGCTGCACGAGGTAAGGAGAAGAAGGAGGCCCTTCAATATCTGTAATGCTTTATTTCTGAAAATTAACAGATAAATAAACGGCAGCTCCTTCTGCTCTGAAATGAAGAAAGTAATCCTCTGAAACTCTGAAAGCTATTTGAGCTTCCTAATTAGACCAAGACTGTGGGTGCAGGAAACTCTCTCCATGAAGCCCACTTGTCTCAGCTTATTGTTGGAGCTTGACAGCTGAGATTGGTCACTCATACAGGGCTTCAGAGAGCTAATGTTGGAGCACATTTGGTTTAGGACAGAGATCTATGGATGCAGCTGAGAGCGAAGGATGAGAGAGACTTAAGTTTTGGGGGGAAGTTGGGGTGAAAAGAGTGTTGATTAAATGTCTTCTTTGAAAATGTAATTTAAGAGGTTTAGAGAAATTATCTAATTGAGTAACTGCAAAATGGATAAAACTTCAGCTGAAATAATGAGCACAAGAGATACATACACAGACATCTATAACTGTGTCCAAAAGCACCAAGAAGTAGTCGCCCAAAGGAGCAGAAGAAAACATTGCTTCTGTCTTTTCATAGTGGCCACTGAAGCCTCTCTGCAGAGATCAACCCTTGTCTGTCCTGATCTCCAAACTAGCGTCTAGCTATATAGCACCAAGTCAGAGGCACATAAGAGTGTGTTGAAGAAACCTGAAGAGATGGCCAACTCAATAAAACACTTGCCTCCTACATTTGAAGACCTTAGTTTTGAGCTATAGAATCTACGTAAAAAGCAGAGAGTGTTACATTATTCTCCTTTAATCCTGTATTACCACTGAGCTGTATCTCCCCTCCCTTGAAGCCCTCCACATGCTACCATGAGCCTTTACTTATTACCTGACCTATGTGGATATTCTAAATGAAACACACAAATCTGGAGATTCAAAACTAGGATCTGTAAATGATAGAAAACATGTCTGTTGGATTTCTGGATTATCTCGCTCAGAACGATTCTAGTTCCATTCACTTATCTGCAAATTTCATAATTTCACTTATTCTTACTATGTAATATTACATTGTGTAACTACTCCACATTTTTACTATCCACTCATCAGTTGGTGGAAATCTAGGCTTTTTCTATTTCCTAGCTGTTGTACATACAACAGCAATGAGCTTGAATGAGCAGATATCTCTATAGTTGGATATGAAGTCCTTTTAGGTATATGCCCAAGATTGTTATACATGGATCATGTGGTAGACCAGTTTTTAGATTTTTGTGGAATGGCCACACTGATATCCATAGTGGCTACACAATTTGCACCTCCACCAGAACTGAATGTTTGTCCCCTTCAGCCACATCTAGTATCTGTCATCATTTGTCATTTTTATCTTAGCCATTTCCAGTGGGGTAAGATGAAATATCAAAGTAGTTTTAATTTGCATTTTCCTAAGGGAAGGCAAGATTAAGGAGGAAACACAGGAGGGATAAATAACATAAGCCTTGTAAAGGGACATATTGAAATCTATTATTGTAGAGGCTTCTTAAAAATCTTAAAATTTTTAACACATATATAAAAAGTGTTAAAATTGAGTTATCCTGTAGCAGAGCACCAATGCCCCTACTGGGTTTCAAAGAAAAACAAATTAAAAACCCTGTGCCAAGAATGATTTACTATCTCTTTTGGAGTTGTTGGCCAATGGAATTCCATATACCCCTAAACATAAAAGCTATGTCCAATGCTCTTGGTTACCTTCCAAATTGGACAGTATTCCTGAAGACATCACATGTTTTAGTCTGAAGCATGGAGAAATCTCATTCATACTCATTTGCAGGCTTCCTCCCTTCTGGCTGGCAGTCATATTATTGAAAATTACTATGCATCTTACTGGAGAAAAAAGTCATGATCAGTCTTACTCATCTGTCAATCATGAGAGCTACAATATTGACAAGCCTGGCAAGACATGTCACTGACATAATATTGGCAGGAACAATCATGGTAGTAACGAGCCATGTTCTAATTGGGTTTAAGGCCCACTCTACAAGATGAAATCTATACCTGGACACCATTATGAGGGCCAAGTACCTGTGGCTAGACAGGTGTTATGCCCCATAGGATAAAAACAATATCATTAATAATAATGATATTATTATTAACATTATCATTTTGCTAAGTTGATTAAGTGTCAAAACAACTCATGACTTACTGTTAAATTCATAGAGCAATATATCTCTCAACTGTCATCAGAGAAGCTTCTATTTGCCATAAGTGGTGATTAACATAAACAACCACAACAAATCATGGTAGAGATAATAAGGGGCTGAAATCCTCATCTTCAAATAGGACATCAATGTCCTAGCACCTCCTCCCAAAACTCAGGAATCATTGTAGAAGAGGGAGTAGAAGGATGATAAGATCCAGAGACGGTAGATGATTATGAGAAACCAGTTTTCTGGACACAGTAGGTCAGTTGTACACATGAATTCACAGTGGTTGTGACAGAATGAATAAGACTTATGAAACCACAAGCCAGACAAAAATCTAAGCATGAAGAAAGGAGGTGGGCACAAAGTTCCACCCTTAACTCAGGAGCTACTGGTCAATGATATCTGCTGGAAGGGTTATATTCAGTTTTTCTTTAATGATATAATCCCTGGAAGATGAACCACACTCCAGCTAAAGGCCACACATCTGAGACTAAGTATGGAAAGCACACATTGGACTCAATGTGTTAAACAAAAAAGAGGATGCAGTTGGGTAGGGAGGGAGGTGTGGATGGAGTAGGGGAAATTGGATATATATGGTCAAAATGAATTCTCAAATAACTAATAAAATGATGAAGAAAAGTAAAGTTGGGTGGCTGGGCAGTGGTGTTGCCCTTCTTTAATCCCAGCACTCAAGAGGCAGAGGCAGAAGGATCTCTGTGAATTCAAGGGCAGCCTGGTCTACACAGTGAGTTCAAGGCCAGCCTGTTATACAGAGAAACACTGTCTCAAAAAAAAAAAAAAAAAAAAAAAAAAAAAAAAAAAAAAAAAGTTTGGCATGGAGTCATATGCTTGTAACGCTTAGCTTATGAGGGCGACAGGAGGAGGAAATATAAATGGATGCCTAGGGCTTGCTGGCAACCAACTTAGGCTGATATGGCAAAGTTCCAGGTCAATGAGAGACCCTGCCTCAAACAAAATGTGGAAATCACCTGAGGTAGAAACCTGATGCTACACACACACACACACACACACACACACACACACACACACACACACCTGTGTTGATTGTACTCCAGCTTCTGATGGGAGACACCTGGTGGCCAAGTCTAAAACGGCACCCCCCATTTGGCAATTAAACCCAATAGGAAGATGAAATCACTGCAACACCCACAATACAATGCATTGGGGATGGTCAACAGGCGGATTTCAAAGGCCACCTCAGAATTCCTAAGATAGTGTTTGCATTCAGGGAGGCTGGGCACTCACTTGTGTGACAAGCTCTGCAGTGATGCTGATGTTCACCACAACACTGCTAAAAGTGTGCAGAGCGTCTGTTGAGAGGCACTGCATCCCCAAATGAACCTGTGATGTCTCTTTAATGAAGGCTGGAATCAGAGTCTCACGATGAATTCCAAATGTGTGACATTTCCACAGGGACTTTCATCACAGGAGAAGAGGGCACAGCAAATCCAGGTGTGTTCTCTGTGGGTGTTTCTTAGAGAGTTTACTTCATCAAACAATACTGGACTAGGCAGGGCTGGGAGGACATAAAAACAAACCTTGGGCTAGTTCTAGTGGAAAGGAAAATGACGTTATCACTATATTTGAATGTTGGTCAGAAAGCAGGCTGAACCACATCATGTGTTCAGAATGAAGAGAGCCTCACCCTGCCTTCCCACAGCCCCCTGGCATTCCTTGAAAGGTTTTCCCTGCACAGCAGTCCCTCAGTCTGAGCCCTGGGACTTAAGAAGCTACAAAGTGATAAATCAATTATGAAATGGAAACCTCGATTACAGCCTGTCTGCTTAATTGTTTGACAAGTTAATTAATCTCTCAAGCAACTGGGCTCCGTTCTCCCTGTAAATTGTGGGGAAATAGCCATAGTGGGTCCCTGAGGTCTTGACGATACAGTATCAATGAGGCTCCTGGAAAACTATGAATAATAAGCATTTAGTGGGGTCAGCGCCTCACCATAGGAATGGGGAGATCTGCTCCAGTGCCTGCCCAGAGGCAGTTTGTCACTAATTATTTTGATACTAACTAATTAGTCTGTACTTGACTGTGCACTTATTTGTTTGTTTTTATTTCTCTTCCAAGGCATACATTTCTTTCCTTGCAAATAAGGACCTGTTGTGTAAACAGCCATTTTTTCCAGGCCATTAAAAAGAACCAATGGTCACCGTGGTCCTTCATGACAGAACGCGGTTATTCCAGCTGCCACAAGAGCTTGCCTAGGCCTCTTGAATGAAGAAGGATGTGCCTTAGTTATTCATCCTACTGCAAGTTGAATGCTTCTGTTGGCCTTGTGGTGAGGTCACACTAACCTGCCATCCATAGACTTTAGAACATCCAAGGGTAGATAGAGCAGATAGAGCAGAAACAAAATTATGTGAAAGGCAAAGAGAACGGGAGCAAATTCATAGTGGGTGTGGTGGTGGGAGAAGGCAGGACAAAGGGGATATGAGAGAAGGTGGAAGGTGGTGGGTTGGGAAGGAAGACGATCATAGTACATTATATGACTGTATGAAAAAGCCAAGTGTAAACCCACATAATAAAAGTAAAAAGAAAAATTCAGACTCCCTAGTTTACCCCAACAAACCCCCAAATCATCTGGAGAGGGAGGACTTGTCAAAAGCCAACCTAACCTTATCTATAGGATGGAACTCAGAAACTTTAAAAAATTCCCTAGGCAGACTGAGACCCCCCATGGTGGTTAGAACAAAAGATTAGAAATGCATGTGTCTACACCCTGTATCCCGAGTCTTTTACTCTACATCTTTGTGTATATTCAGTATTCTGCAGGTATGGATGTGTGTATGCATACACATATGCTTGTATATGTGTATGAATTTGTACTCCTGAGCTACAGCATCATCTTTGTACATACTTTAAAGATCCTTCTTAGAAGACCAAATATGGCCTGATTCCTCACTCAGGTTCCTCCCAGTGAGACCGCCCCACAAATCTTACCTAACTTTTCCCACTGGAAGAACATTAATGCCGAATACTTTCTCCTGGCACATATTACCTGCAGGTGTAATTTCATTCTTTGTTTATTATCTGCCTCCCCCTGAAAACTCAAGCTTCCAAGGGGAAAGGATTCCTATTAGCTATTTGAGGGGGTTGAAAAATGCCTGCACCACAATAAATATTTACTGAGTGAACAATTATAAACTTGTCACAGGGGAGAGACAACTCAGCCAGTAAAATACCTTTTATGTACACACAAGAACCTGAGCTTGGACCCCAAGAACTAAAATAAAAAGGTGGGAGTGTTTTCTTATACCTGGAATCTATCTCTGGGGAGATAGAAACAGAAGTATCCCTGAAGCTTGGTGTCTAACCAGTCTAGCCAAATTAGTGAGCTCTAGTTTAAATGAGAGTCTTAGTCTAAAAGCAGATGGAAATCAATAGAAGACACTTGACATAGACCTCTGGCTGCCACATGCATGCACATCCCATTGTACCCACATATACATGTGTATATGCACATGCATAAACTATACCCAAAATCATATGTGTTAATAATAAATAAATTCACTATAAGAATTAATAAGCATGGGGAAACCTAGTTATAGACTTCATTTAAAGTAGCACTTAAGATCTGGTAACAGTATGAAATGCCAGTTTTGATCTCTACATAGAGCACAAACATGAAGGTACAGTATAACAAACACTGGAGGCAACCCAAAGCAGTGGTTACAGAGAAATCTGCAGCATTGAATGCACAAATGAGATAAAAAGAGAGAATAGGGTCAAGTCAATAATCTAAACTTTCACCTTAAAAAAAAAAAAACAAGATGAGCCCGGTGGTGGTGGTGTACGCCTTTAATCCCAGCACAGGCAGATCTCTGTGAGTTCAAGACCAACCTGGTCTACAAAGCGAGATCCAGGACAGGCACCAAAACTACACAGAGAAACCCTGTCTCAAAAAAAAAATGAAGGAAAGAAATGTTATAATTCCATTTTAATTAAATAAACAAGAAACAAGACAAAGATGAGCTAAGTCCAAGCAAGCAGAAGAAAAAGAAATACTAAACACAGAAAAAAGAGAACCAATGAAGATGAAAGTATAACACAACACAAAAATAGAACCAAATGCTGGCTCTCATTTCAAGTCAATAGAATTGATAGAATTATAATAACAGATAAAAGCATATTACCAATATTTGGAATGGGATTTCTATGGAATTAGACTATGTATACATTAAGGGAACAACAAAGGAAGTCCATACTCAGTCCAAGCTCACACTAAGATGAAATGGACCAACTACATAAACCATCAGAAAGTGAAAATCAAAACTCACCCAAGGTGAAAAGTCTTATACTACTTAATAAGTGTAGCTGAAAGTTTTCCTGTGCCTGCCCAGATCCCATGGCCTCATGGTCCCTCAGCCACTCAGACCTAAATGAACACACAGAGGCTTATATTAATTAAAACTGCTCAGCCATTAGCTTAAGCTAACTACTGACTAACTCTTACACTTAAACTAAGTCCATTTCTGTTAATCTATATGTCACCACATGTTCTGTGGCTTTACCTGTGTGCCATTACATGCTGTTCCCTGGATGGTGGGCTGGTGTCTCCTTCTTCAGCCTTCCTCTTTCCAGAATTCTTCTTGTCTGCTTATCCCCCCTATATTTCCTGCCTGGCTACTGGCCCATCAACATTTTATTAAACCAGTGTACAAAAGCATTATCCCACAGCATTTCTCCTTTCCTGTTTAATTAAAAAGGAAGGTTTTAACATTAACATAGTAAAATTACATATACTAGAACAGTTATCAAGCAAGAATTATAGTTAAAATATCTCGTCTATTTGTATTTGACAAAATTAAAAAAATATTCTATTTATCCTATATTTGTGAGTCTAAAGTTTCACATCTAAGTTATCTTTTATCATAATCAAGGAAAATTATAACTATCTAGTCTTCAACTACATCAAAGACCCCAGAAGGATATAATATTACTTAAACAAACAGAAAGAGTACTGTAAACAACTTCCAAAAATTGAGAATGATGGTGACAGCTGGCTGCCTGGACAGTCACCCAAAGTTTCTCTGTAACATTGGGGCATCCATTCTTCAGCCTACAGGCCTAGAGTTTCTCAGTCACTTCTCAGATGGTACCTATCAACAAAGGTTACTGCTGGTCTTCCCAGGACTTGACCATTATCTCGAATTTTCTCAAGGGCCCAGCTAGCTCAGTCAGTAGAGCATGAGACTCTTAAGCTCAGGGTCATGGGTTCATGCCCCATGTTGGACACCAATTGTAGCCAGAAGTTTTCTCTAGTCCTACAGAATCTCTCCTACCCATGTCCTGTAGCTGCTTAGTCTCAAATAAACATACACAAGCTTATATTATTTTTAAACGATGGCCATGGTAAGTTTCTTGCTATCTAGTTCTTATATCTTAAAAACCCATTTCTATAAATAAGTTTGAGTTTATAAACTAAAATCTTCATTAAAAGAAAGTCCCAGAACAAGATAATTAATACCACCAAATTTTAACAACTATATTGTAGTTAGTAGACAATGCAAAAGTGGCAAGAAGTAAGTAGAATGTAGAACCTGAGTTTACATAGGTCATAGACTTAGGGAAAAACCTTCTGCTAAATAAAAATAGGAATCAAATGACCCCTGATAACATATTGCTATACCCATAGATCAACATTGCTCAAATATCAACAGAGAAGCTTCCTCTTGCAATACATGGAAATTAACACAGAGAACCACAACTGAACAATGTCCAGAGAATGAGAGACTTTGGAGTAGCTGGGCCTAAATAGGATATCTTTATCAAACCCTACCACTCAAGGCTCAGGGACCTATGCAGAAGAGGGTAATGAAGGATTATAAGAGCCAGAAGTGATTGATGAGTCCAAGGGAACAGTATCATTCAGACACAAGGCTGATGTTTCTATGAACTCACAGAAACAGTGAAATCATGCACAAGACCTGCTCAGATTAAAACCAGACAGAATTCCATCCTAAAGACAGGGAAGTAGACACAAGGTTCCACCACTCTCCAAGAAGCTCTTTGCAATTGATAACCTACTAAGAAAGGGAAACACAGTTGTTTTATTTTTTTCCCCAGTTGATTATCACTGGATATATCAACTGCACTCCAGGTTAGACTTCAATGCCAAGAAGTAGGTGACAAACACAAAACATACTTGAAGTGTTTCTTTGTTTGTTTTTGTGAGCTTTTTGTTTTGTTGCTTTTGCCTTACAAGTTTTTTGTTTGTTTGTTTGACCTGTGTATTTTTTATTATTATTAAATGGAATATTTTGAGACAGAAAAAAAAAATATGAAGTTCCATAGGTCAGAAAGTCTGGAGGATCTGGGAGGGAGGGATTTGTCGCTGGGAGAGAATGTGGTCAAATATAATATATGTAAAAAATATATGCAATTTATTTTTTCATTTAAAACCTTTTAAAGAGAAAGAAATAAATTGCCTATGTTTCATGTTACTTTCTTGCCTATATAGAAAGTTCTAAGAATTTTCATAAACATAGCTTTTAGAAATAAAATACATTTGGTAATGACACCACATCCATACATATAGCCACAATTTTAATTCATACTAATATACAATTGGAAAATTTAAGTTAACAAAATAGTTACAAACCTCAAAATATTTGTATAAGCTTCCACAGAAGAGAAAAGCAAGACATGTTGAAAACCCTAACATAAAATCTGTAAAAAATTAATTTAAAAAAACCTAAATAAGTAGGACAAATGGCATGTTCATTGACTGGAAGACTCAAAATGATAGCAATATCAAAATAAGTCTATAGATTTAATGCAGCCAAAATCCCAGTAAGGTTAATTTTACAAATATGAAAATGCTATTTTTTTAAAAAACTGTTTGAAATATAAATACATTAATTTACCACAGAGAATTTTTGTTTTAACAAACAAGAATAATATCAGAAGAATCATGTTATTCAATGTCAGGAACTATGGTAGGCTATACTCCTACATTCCTATAGGAAACCATACTGGTACAGGGATCCCTCACCAGACCAGTAAGATAGACTGCAGAATCAAGACAGGTATCCACACAAATATAACCAACTGATTTGCAGGTAAAGCCCAAGAGCATTTCCATAGAGCACTGCCATCTGACAGCTTTCTTCTTACTTTGAATGAATGAATGAATTCTAAAGATGAAGCTCCACATGCAAAAACACATTTTTTGAATATTGCTTTCAACCTGATCTCCCTGCTTTAAATGTGTTATATATTTAATTGCAAGCCACACAAGCTTTGCATGTGTAAGAAAACCTCCATGGCTCAAAAGAAGGCAAAGTATCCTTAAGTAGTATATTATAGCCTGAAATGGTAAATTACTGTACAACAACATTTTAAGAATCTTTCTCTGTGAAAGACAGTGAGAAGGAATGCCACAGATGGAGAGAAAATGCCTCCATTGCCTGAAGGTTAAACGGGAAATGCAGTATTCTACAAGTTCAGTTAAAAAGGGCTAAAGTGTAAAACAAAATAAGTGAAAAAAAATCAAGGAAGAAACACTCACACAAGACTTAGCAATGATTATTATCAGATAATTTAACATAGGGATGTTTACAGAATATTGAGGCATTAGGAAACTGTCAGTTATAATAATGACATAATTCCCTACACACCTGTTAGAATTAAAACAAAAATCAAATACCACATGCTGAGGAGGATATGGGACAACCAGAGCTCACACATCACTCCTCTCTGAATTCCAGAGGGTATTACAACACTCTGAAAATCTATCTGGCTGTGTCTTACAGTTGAACACGTACTTATCCTATGAACCTAGAGAGAATAAAGCTGAAAAGTTTATTTTTCATACACAAAATTATAGATATCCATACAATTACTGTTCATAATCAATACAGACAGGAAAGAAACCAAACACTCTTCTTCCACGAATAAGGGTCAAAGTGTGACACATCCATAACAATGAACACTACCTATCAATAACATGGCCTAGACTAATGAGAGCTGGATAATTCTCAGAGGTTTAATGAAAAATACAATACAATATGAACAGAAATATCATGGTGGTTGTTATAGGCTGGGGTTGGAGTAGAGAAATAATACATGTAAGTTTCTTGAGGCGATGTGACTATATTATCATGGTAGTCTGTATTAATTCACAAAGCAAAGATATATTTATAGATAGATAATAGATGGATAGATGATAGAGATAGATAGATAGATAGATAGATAGATAGATAGATAGATAGATAGATAGATAGAATCCACATAGATACCTACTTAAAGAACAAATTTTGAGAGACTCTCTCAGGTAACTAATTATCTATTAACAGATCCCACAATAGAAATACATGCCACAGTAAGCCATGGGCATCAAAAAGACACCAGAGCAAGAACATGTTTGCAAAGGAAAGTGGGTATGAGACAAACTCTCTTAACACAATGATGCTTGGTGATAAGAATTGCCAAAACAGACAATTTCAGTCCAAAATGAGGCAGGCAGGTGTTTAAAACAGAATTCTTACAGAAATATGTTCTGTGGAAAGGTTGTGTTTCTGGATGAGTCATGGTAGTTCTAGTTATGAGGAATACATGCTATCCCATAACCACTACCTCCCCCTTAGGATGTGGTAAAAACCAACTCCATTTTGAGTCTAACAACTTACACAGAGAAATAAGAAAGAGTATAAAAAAAATCTAGGTCCAAAAGACAAAGGGGAACAGTCTTTGGCTCTCTCTTGGCAGCATTGAACTGTCAAGCTATCTCTCCATTAGTTTCTTACCTGCCATCTGGGGGCAACTAGCTTCTAACTTTGCAAGTACCTGAGCTGGGAATTCAGTTCTACCTGGGGCTTTGGGACCTCACTCAGCAGCCCACATTCTGGTGCATTTGTCATCCTAGTTTGTGTTTCTGATTTTTTCATCTATAAACACAATCCTCAAGCAATTTCAAGAACAGAGAGTATCTGCCCTAATGCATTATTAGAATAAGCAGGTGATTTTTAAACATATAGGTATGGGGAGTCTCATCTCTTGGATTCAGCACTGAAGTCCTTCTTAATTACACTGTGTCTATGTAAGTCTTGTGAGGAAACTAAAAACTTGAGGACAATGTAGGTTGCTCCCATGAGGTTAGCTAGTTATCTTTTTGATACTCTGATGTAGTATTGGTTGCAGTGGCCATCTCTAAATAAAATTTTAAGAAGGCTAAAAGTTCTCAAGTTCCAGGCTTGATTTTGGTATGAGGGCATGGGTCAAAGGTAAAAATAGGAGTGATGTCAACAGGCCTCATGAGAGTGGGTGGAGTTCTCTATACTTTTCATCTGTGAGGGTCCCAGCAGCTCATTCCCAGAACATGGTTTGAGAAGAGAGAGGATATGTCCAACCATCCAACAATTCAAGAACATTTACTCATTCAAGCTTTCAGCATTCCATTTTCACTTCTGGTAGCACACACACACTGCTCTGAGTCACCACATGACAGCTCTCAGTTCCTCTGCCATCTCACATTCATATTCATACCCAAAGTCACATCTTCCCCAGGACCACTTCCTTCCTGTTCCCCACTCCCATGTCATTCTCAATCAGCAAAAGGTCCCAGTTCCCACCTGACATGTCCCTATGAAAGAGATTCCAAGAAAGCTGTCACCTTCAGTTAGCAAAGATAATAAGATTATTCTATTTGTGTGGTAATCACATATTAAATATAACGAAAAAAGAATATGAAACCACTTAAAAGGTGCCGTTTGGTACCAATACATCATTTTCATAATGAATAATCACAAGAGATACTATTCTGGATGCAGTTACCATGCAGGGAGGTGAATAAAAAGCATTAGTTGGCAAATTGCATTTCGAGTAAATATATGCATTGGTGGAAATGTATTATCACCCATTAATATGCATTAATTCAAAGCCAAATGCCATCTAGAGCTTGCCTATACAGATATGAATGGCAGGCAATGATTTAAAAGCTGGGAGAAATAGGTTTGAATTTGGTTAAACAGACTGAGAAATCATAGTGGGGAGTGAGCAAGTGAGCAAGCAGTTAACACAGTAGCCGAGCAGGCTGGTGACACACCTGCCTTTGCTTCCTTAAGAGATTTGCCTTTGACTAAGTAGTGCTCGTGGGTGTTAATATTTCTAAACCAGGAACTCTTTTCAATCTCTTGTGATCTAAAAAGAAAAAGAAGGCGAGCATATACAGTTTTTTTTTTAATGCACTAAATGCCGCAGCAATTCATTTGACTTTCTCTTTATTTATTTATTTATTTATTTATTTATTTATTTTTATTTTTTATTTTATTTTATAATACTATTCAGTTCTACATAACAGCCACAGATTCCCTTGTTCTCCCCCTTCCTACCCCCCTTCCCTTCCCCCCAAGCCCAACCCCTATTCCCACCACCTCCAGATCAAGGCCACCCCTGAGGACTGAGATCGACCTGATAGACTCAGTCCAGGCAGGTCCAGTCCCCTCCTCCCAGGTTGAGCCAAGCGTCCCTGTATAAGTCCCAGGTTTCAAACAGCTATCTCATGCAGCGAGCCCAGGACCTGGTACCACTGCCTAGATGCCTCCCAAACAGATCAAGCCAATCAACTGTCTCACCTATTCAGAGGGCCTGATCCAGTTGGGGGCCCCTCAGCCTTTGGTTCATAGTTCATGTGTTTCCATTCGTTTGGCTATTTGTCCCTGTGCTTTATCCAACCTTGGTTTCAACAATTCTCGCTCATATAAACCCTCCTCTTTCTCGCTAATTAGACTTCCAGCGCTCCACCTGGGGGCCTAGCTGTGGATGTCTGCATCCAGATTCCTCAGTCCTTGGATGGGGTTTCTCAAGAACCTCAACATAAATCCAGCTACTCTGAACCTGCTAGAAGAGAAAGTAGGAAGTAGTCTTGAACGCATTGGCATAGGAGATCACTTCCTAAATATAACACCAGTAGCACAGGCACTGAGAGAAACAATCAATGGGACCTCTTGAAACTGAGAAGCTTTTGTAGAGCAAAGGATATGGTCAACAAGGCAAAGCGACAGCCTACAGAATGGGAAAAGATCTTCACCAACCCCACAGGTGACAGAGGACTGATATCCAGAATATATAAGGAACTCAAGAAATTAGACATCAAAAAGACCAACAGTCCAATTAAGAAATGGGCTATAGAACTAAACAGAGAATTCTCAACAGAGGAAACTCAAATGGCTGAAAGACATTTAAGGAATTGCTCAACATCCCTAATCATCAGGGAAATGCAAATCAAAACAACTCTGAGATATCACCTTATACCTGTCAGAATGGCTAAGATCAAAAACACTGAGGACTTTCTCTTTTTGTTCAACAGCGCACAACAGGATCACCTGTCACATTTGGTGTCATTAAGGTGAGCTGTCCAAATGCAAATGTGGGGAGTCCCTCAGGAGCATAGGAGTCCTTGAATTCAGTGTGTGGTTGAGGCTGAGTTCGAACTCTTGATCCTCTGGCTCCATCCACTGAATACTGGGATTATGGGCACACACTTCCATGATGGAGTTGGATTCCTTCTTCAACAGCAAAATTCTGCAGTTATCCTTCTCCCCACATTTTAGTGTGACCCACAGGACTCTATGGATATGAATATCTTAGTGACCAGAGGGCACTTCCCAAGTAAGTGTCACCTCACCTTCCTTAAGCAAATTTATTTTTAAAAATAAAATTGTAAACCAGTCATTGAATGACACCACAGAGAGTGAAAACACAGCATATCATTTTATAACACATAATCAACAGAAATTGCTGTCTGCAGCTAATAAATCAATACTTTCTCTTAAAAAGGCATAAGTCCAACAGAAAAACTAAAACATTCCTAAGAAGTTGTAAGACATGACGTTCATAAAGGAGAGGGAGTAAGTAGAGAGGAGAAAGAAAAATTCCAACTATTAAAAAACTAAAGCCACAATAAAAGTTTTGCACACTTATCAGATGATACGGTAATAATTAATTATTCATTAATATTAAACAGATTCAAAATATAGAATGAGAGACATTTGTAGCAGGAATCTTAAAAGTTCTTATTAATAAAATCAAACCCGAGGCAAGTTATTGGGGTCCATGCTGGTAGATCAGAGAGACAGAACAAGCCACAGCTATCTCACCTTGCCAGTTCCTCAGCTGGTCCTGTTTCCTCAGACTGGAAGCCTCTGAGTCCTCATCCAGAATGAATCTCAGCTGAACTGTGTTGCTCCATAGCCTGAATGCTTAACCAGGCCAAAAAATTCTAGTTTCTGGTTCTCACGCCTTATATATCTTTCTGCTTTCTACCACCACTCCCTGGGATTAAAGGCTGGCTTTCTGGGATTAAAGGCGTGTCACCATGCTTGGCTATTTCCAATGTGGCCTTGAACTCACAGAGATCCAGAGGGATTTCTATCTCTGGAATGCTAGGATTAAAGGTGTGAGTGCCACCATTTTCTAGCCTTTGTATCTAGTGGCTGTCTGTTCTCTGACCCCAGATAAATTTATTAAGGTACACAATATTTTGGGGAATACAATACCACTACAGACATTCTTATACACTGCTGTTAAAAGTATGAATAAGTGAAACACTCCCCTAACCTGTGAATCATGATCTTCCACAGGTAAAGTTATGTATGCCTATGCTGTTGACAAAATCATTCTCTTAGGCATTCACCCTAAACAAACACATGTATTTGTGCATGAGCATTCAAAATACTGCCCCAAGTCATCTCAAGCTAGAATCAGCCCAAATATTTACCTTAAACAAAATGGACAAAGGCCATATAAAATCTATTCACACACAGTCTACATAATAAAAATAATCAAGTTTGGGCCATCTGTAGCAGGACTAATGCTCCAGATTTGTCCCTGAGAAAATAAATTTCCAAAATGCCTAGAATCTAACTATTTTTATGGATTGTTCAAAAGCAGACAAAGCTAAGATTTATTGTTTAAAGTTTCATTGACTATAGTAAAAGTACATGGAAAGCTGGAAATTACGATCCCTAAGTTGGGGGTATGGAAGTCACCAGGTAGAATGACTCAGAGCCATGATTCTGGATGTTGATGAGGACACTGGTCAAGTACTTGCCTTAAAACTCTTTGTTTAACTATGTACAACTTCTTCCTGCTCTTTTATCCATGCCTGTGCATGATATTGAACGGCAAAAGGTTAATGTGAGCCCGTAAGGTAGTTTCAGCCTGTAAAGGTGTCTGCTACTAAGCCTAACAACCCAAATTTGATCCCTGGGTCTCAGGTGATGGAAGGAGAAAACTAACTCCCAAAAGTCATCCTCTGACCTCCACAAATGCACCAAGCCATGTGCACACCACTACACACACACACACACACACACACACACACACAAACAAACAACGCACGCACGCAAGCATGCACGCACACACATTAAGTGAAATTTAATAGAAAAGTTAATATTTTAGAACTGAAATAGGAATGACACAATTCCTCTGTGGACTATGGTCGGTCCCTGCACATCTAAGTGCCATATCACTTTCTTATCTTTGGTGTACACTTTCAGTGGGCTGGTCACTCAGTTATCGGTCCTCTCCTTTAGCTTTTTCTGCCTTTACATTCCTAACCCTCATTTTGCTCTAATATAATATCAGAAAAAAAACACCACTGAGAAGAGCTGACTATGCCCTCTTTGATGACACATGATGACCTCTCTGATGTCATATATACATAACTGTTCCATCCCATCTCTTTCATGGAACTGTTCCCACCATGCCCTGTGGAAATACTTGAGCAGCCCAGGGCTTGGCCCCTCATACCATTTTTCTCTCCCTCTCCTCACTTCTTTCTCCCTTCTCCAATTTTGTCTTCTTACTTCCTGAATGACGTCATCTAGGCATAAATTTAAATGCAGCTTTATACTCCATGGTTACACATGGCTTCTATGTTCCAGTCTCTGTCAACTAAGCATGTGAATTTGTATGCCCAATAAGAATAATAAGTTTAGTGAGTTCAGGGCCAGCGTGGTCTACAGAGCAAGTTCCAAGACAGCCACGGCTACACAGAGAAACCTTGTCTCAAAAAAAAAAAAAAAAAGAAAAAGAAGGAATATATTAAGTTTAACATGTCCCAAATAGGAATTCTGATCCCAGAAGTCTAATGATAACCCTGTCTCCCTTCATAGTCACTTATTAAGTTTGAGTCCCAGTTCCAAACACAGGCACCATGTCTATGTCTGTCTTTCTTTACTTCCATCACCTAGTCAGTCTATTGTATGTCTGATGACTTTTCTAGCAGGATGTGTTTGAAGCTATCCCTTCATTGCATATTCACCATTCCCACCGTAGTAGAGACCACTGCCACTTTCTCTGGGCTTAAACTCCACAATCTCTTCATCATGGGCTCCCTGCCTTTCCCTCTCCCATTCACTTTCTGCACTGGGCATTTTTTTTAAAATTTTAACTGTACAAATAGATTATGTATGGCTTTTGTACATTTTGTGGAGATAATTGGAGTCAGTTACAGATGTCTGGTATGTCTAGCTGCTGTGTGGTTTTGTTCAAGTCTCCAGTCTCTTTACAGTGGCTTCAGAAATCTGTACAAGGAACAACAAACACAACCCAGTAATTGACTTGACCAAGTCTGTCTTTGCAATCAGTACTCTTTACCATGGCTTACAAGACCCCGGTCTTCCTCCCTGCCAGAACCAAACTCATCTTGAAGCATTGATTCATTTTACTGTAGACACAACTGTTGTTATGATCCATGAGGTGAAGATCACACCTCACAACCTCAAGGACCTTGTATTTCCTGCATCTTCTTTCTGGATGATGGACCTTTTCATTGTCCCTTCAACGAGCCTCTCCCTTACCAGATATTTGGAAGGCAATCTCTTGGCACCTTTCCATCTTGGTCCCACTTTTTGGTCCTACATTAGTATACTTTCTAGACATTAAAACAGAGCCTGATATCAATCAAAGAATATCAATGGAATGAATGACTGAGGAGCATCCCTCCATAGCTACATGCCTTGGTCTTTCACAGCATTCACGGAATTTGTCGTGGTAAACAGGAACCAATTTTCATAGTTTAGGGTACAAAGTCTTTAGAAATGTGACTGAACTGTTAAGAAGTGCTACGACTGTTAAAACATAATTATTATACTCTACACCACTGATGAGTGTGAATAAAACTACATTTACTGCAGGCAAATGAATAACAACAGAAATTTCAGGATTATTAGAGTTTGTTTACTAGTTGTTTCTTTTGTCAAGGGGTTTTCAGTGGTGTAGACAGACCAATGCATCCATATCTAAGATTTTATCAAGGGTGTGGTAGTGGTGCTACAAATGAATATGTATGAATCACAAGACCAAAAAAACCCACCTCTGAAATCAATTTAAATGTGCATTAGGCAGCCTAATAAACCCTCCAGAAAGATGACTATTCTAATTGTTGAAACTATTATAAAAAAAAAAAGATTACTTAATGTCATTGAAAGTTGTTATTTTAACTTGTCAAGTATACTTACAATGTGATCTTATTTTCATCAAAGAGAAAACTGTGATATTTGAATACATAAAATTATACCTAATGAAAAGTTTGAGCAGGTATATGACACAATGTAAGCAGTGGGTAGGAGAATTATGAGTCACTATCTATACTTTCAAATTTTTCTACAATGAACTGCATGTTTTAATTTATAAAAACAACAATTTGTCAGGGCTTTGAACAGATATAAAGATATAAAAATGACTCATATATCCTCTGGAAAGAATATTGTCAAGCTGGGCATAGTAGCTTATGCCTATACTCTTAAAACTTGAGAGGTGGAAGAAGGTGTATCAGGAGTGCAAGACATAGAGATATAGAGAAGGTTCATTCTGTCCTGGTCTGCATGAGAACTCTTTAAAAAACTAAAATAAAGTTAATAAAGAATATCATAACAGTGAAAGACAGGACAAAGAATAAATTAAAAACAATTGTGTCTCTTTATTCCCTGCCCCTCCATCATTCTCTCTCCCTCACAGTAGCCTTTGGCAATACTGTTTAGTGCATAGGTTCTCTCCACCCAAGTGTCTCTTTTATTTTGTCAATGACTGGAAAACACTGAAGTGTAAGGGAGTGTCATGATTTAATTACTTAAGTAACAATTGGTATTGGATTGCTCTATGTTTATTTTCTTCTCTTATGAAAGATGATTCAGGGCAAAAAAGAAATCTGTAACTTAATTACTAGTCACAAATTGTATAACTATTAATATTGTGATGGATATCATGAAATTGATTCTCCCCAAATACAGCAGTTAAATGATCTTAGTGACCTGCTTTGGGGGTGCCTCTTATGTTGTGACAGTATTAGTTAGAAGATGCTTCATTCTTTCAATTAACACATGAGAAAATCCAAAGCCAGCATTTTTATGAGCTAGGGAATCTTAACTAGATGATTCCCAATGATACTTTTGACATTTGTGGTTTCCATTTCTTCAAATTGTTCAATCAAACCCAAGGAAGCTTGTTCACCTGCACAATAAAGAAAAAATGTTGTAACAATGAAGAAACTAAGAGCCCTGGCCTTGAATTTTAGGGCCCCCCTTTTTTTTGGCATGTAAATGTGACACAGAGTGATTGTGTCCTTGAATTTGAGGAGAAGATCCAGTGTCATTCAGAGATGACCCTTGGATCAAAGCACTGGGTTCCATGTGCAGCCCACAATGGCCCTGTGTTGAAAGACCATAATGGATATCATGCAAGGTCCATATGAGTGACGATGGTATAAAAGAAAGGTTATGGCACGGCCCTATGGAGTCCATTTTGTGGCTAGGCCATTGTGTTCTGCAGGGTATGTAGGCTTAGGGGGAGTAGGTCATTGACACTGGAAGCATGTGACATTCACATGAAAAATTCCTAGCATATGAGTTAATGACAAATGACCTCTTCAGCATTTGAAAGTTCAACATTGGGCCTTTTCTACCCAAGTAAGGTGACGGGAGCCAATAGCATATCTGCTGAATATTGTCCTCAAAAAACAGCCACTGGAGAGGAGGTCAAAAGAAGTCTTCACTTCATTAACTTGAATTCTTTGCTTTCTTAGTACAAATTGGATTTGCTTATTCTATCTGTCCTAGGGTATGCCTGTAACTAAAAGTAGTTTACAATTTTAATAAAGAGTATATTGGTTTTGCTACTCTTAAAACGGCCATTTATAGAATGAAATATATTTAGAACATACAACAATTTCATGTAATTACTTCAAAGTAGATATAGTAAAGAAATCTTTGTGGGGCTGAAGCCAGAGCAAGAAAGTGAAGACAATGGGATCCTTGTGGCTTGAGATACCACTCTCTTCTTGATGGAAAAAAACTGGGTGGTTATTTGTTAAATATTAAAAAAAATATCCTTGAGAAGAGAGACACTAATTCTTACAGTCCTGGAGCTCAGGAGGAAAGAAGTCTAGGTTGTGAATAGAAAGCACCCAGTAGCAGCAAGGCTAATGTCTCTAATAAATGAATATGAGGTGCAAGGGTGATGGGCTACAACACTGAGGTGTATCATTCCAAAATGGGATGGAAGTCCACCATGACAGCCTGGGCAACTGTGAAACTCACTGTTATGTCCCAAATACCAGTCAAAACTCTTTATGCACAATTCCTTAATTCTTGTGAAAGGCATTTGATGTGGTTACTATTTTTGTGTTTAGTTAAAAAATGATAAAAAAATACAATGAAGGGATCACAGTTTACCACATTTATATGACTAACACATAGTGATAACAAGCTTTAAAGCATTGTAGCCAAATTAGAGACTCCTCATCTTTAATCAACTCCACTCAGGAATTATGGAACCAGGTAATTTAAAAGCCTTGGAGAAGTATTCATATCTGGTCAGTGTGTTATTTGAAATATTTCTACCAGAGGTTAATTTTGTCCTGTATAATATTTGTGGTCCACTCAATTATTGTGAGTTTTCTCATAGATAACTTGAATCTGACACATGCAGATCCCAATGAATTTTAATGCCTCCAATCAGAGAGCTGTTGGTGAGAAAGGACTGCCAGTCTCAAGACTGCCTTCCATCTAGGAGGAATTGGGTGACTAGTAATGTTGGATGAATATAAGATGTAATCCATGTCCTTTACAGGTCAAAAATGATAAGTATCTGTGTGTCGTCACACACTCCTCTTCTTTATCCAAAGAGGACAGTGTCCTTTGATTCCAGATACCAGGTTACCTTAGTGAGTCACCGTCTGACAAACAGCTAGGGTCCACCCTGTTACACAAACACTGTACATTGCATGAGTAGGAAATGCACATTCAATATGCCCACTTCCTGGAACCTGAGACTGGTTACAGTGCTTAACCCTACAAGGTTAATTTTGAATATAAAAGTGACTTAAAAATTGAAAACAGATATGAGGCTCCTATTAAGTGCCTGTCAGCAACGGCTCATCAGTGTTCATTGCCACCCCCCCCCAATTCTAGTTCTACTGTTTAATCTTATCTCTAACAAATTGGATAGAAAGGGCTAGATGAAAATTTGTAAGTAAAGTGGGTTGCACTGTGTCTTTCAAGGCAGATGTGAATTAAGAGAAGTAGCTTACTTAGAATTTCTTTTTTTTTTTAATTTTGTTTGTTTGTTTTGTGATCCCAGGGATTAAACAATTAAACCCAGAACTGTGTTCTTGCCAGACAAGTGTTGAAAGTGAGCTACATCCCCAGCAGTTTTTCAGAATTTCTTCATGGTGTGTGTGTGTGTGTGTGTGTGTGTGTGTGTGTGTGTGTATGTGTGTGTCTAACCCAGAGAACAACCCCAGGTGTCATTATGCAGATACAACCCACGTTTCCTTTTGAGTTACAGTCTATCATTGGCCTGGAACTTACCAAGTAAGCTAGGCTGGCTGACTAGGGAGCACCAGGGATCTGGCTATCCTGAGCTCTCTAGCACTTAGATTTCAAGTGTTTGCAGTCACACATAGATTTTATAAACATGGTGCTAAGAATCAAACTTATATTTTCATATCTGCAAATTGAGGATTACCAGCAGCTACTTCTCCAATGCTCTGGAGCAAATTTTGAGACCCTGTAGCTTTTTTCTCATTCTTATCTAAGTAATAGCCTTTACTTTAATCAGCTATTTAAGACTCATATCCTCCATACCGTATTACTGTTCAAAGAGACACAAATGATAGCTAGACCATGACATGTGCCAACTGTTTGCATTCTAATGGACTAAAGATTACCGCCAAGCTTCAAGCTTTGACTACTGACATACTCCAGCATCCATCACTCTAACCCACAGAAGGGTATTCAGGTGATGGAGGTTACCCTTTTCCTGAACAGACCATCCAACGAGCCCTGCCAATGCCATCTGAGAGACTCACGTGATTTCTATTAGATGGAAGATACATGCCCTTAAGACATTTGACTCTGCCCACGAGGCCCCTTACTACCACTGAGGCTATGCCCCACATTGACTCTCTTGTGTCTCCATGAGCCTTTTCTAAGACATTCCTGTAGGTCCTGTGACAAAGCTCTTAGGTGCAAAGACAACTCAAGGCTGAAAACATTTATTCCTTAATAGATTCTCCCCACTCCTTGTTTCCTGAATTCCCACCATTATATCTTCTTAAAGTCTTTCTCCTATCTTCATTTTTTGAAGTAAGCTATCATGCTATATCTTGGGTTGGCTTGAAACTCATTATGTAGCCCAGGCTAGGTTCGAACTCATGACAGTCCACCTGTCTCAGTCCCAAGGGCTGTGATTACCATCATGAGCCACCACATCCAGCTATTTCCACCATTGTAAACCCATTTGTTCCTCTTAGATTTTTAATTCTTTGCATCTCAAAGGGACATTCCGTGTTTTGTACTTTGAGTGTTAAGCGGTGGTTTGTCTTTGGTGATGAGGAGAAGAGGCACTGGCGTTATGAACATGCATAACAGGAATTTGTGGGGACTGACTGTCTGGAAGACCCTCTTGCCTTTCTAGTCTTTTACATAACTGGTTATTTCTGATGATGAGCTGTCTCCTAGGTACTAATTAGCGTACTGTGACCACCAAGAAGTGACATCGCTTGGTATTTCTCCTATGCATGTGACCCCTTCAAAACTTCAGGCTCTCTTTGCCTTTGACTAGATACACGTTAGACTGGTTTCTGACATTCACAATTAACTACTGACACATATATTTGGTATTACTCATATATTGCTGTATGGTACATTGTGACATACTTAGTGACTTAAGATTATACACAGTCATTGTCTTGTCATTCTATAGGTCAGATGTCTAGGCACAGATATTTTCAAACCTCTTCTTAGAAATTTCTTAGCAGGCTGTAATCGAGTTGTTCAGTAGAGTTGGTATCTCCTCTACAATAGATACTAGTTTAAGTATCTGAACCCAAGATTGCTTATATCATTCTTAGAAAGATTTAGATTGCTGTAGGCTGGTATGTTGCTGGAGGGCTTCTCTCCAGGTTCCCCAAGCCCCGCAATCCCACAATCCACTTATAAAAATAATCACTCAGACGCTTATATCACTTATAAACTGTATGGCCGTGGCAGGCTTCTTGCTAACTGTTATTGTATCTTAAATTAACCCATTTCTATAAATCTATACCTTGCCACGTGGCTGGTGGCTTACCAGAGTCTTTACATGCTGCTCCTCCTGGCGGTGGCTGCAGTGTCTCTCCCCTCAGCCTTCCACTTCCCAGAATTCTCCTCTCTCCTTCGTCCCACCTACTTCCTGCCTGGCAACCTACTTCCTGCCTGGTCACTGGCCATCAGTGTTTTATTTACATAGAGCAATATCCACAACACTGGTACAGTGATAGCCTCAGCCCTTCGGCTGAGTCTTGGCCAGAGGCATCTATCTACTCCATGCCATGTGGACTTTCCTATTATGGCCATTTTCTTTGTTAAGTCCAAAAAGAGAGTAAAACGAAAACTCTAATATCTACTTTCCATATGATAGTTCTCAGTAATCATTTCAAACGTGCCTTAGATTTTTGTTGTTGTTCTTCTTAAAACCTTCAAATAGTTTTCCATTACATTTAGAGTCCAAACTATTTAATAAGGGAATAGACTGAGGCAGAGCCTAGTTCTCTAATTTAAACTACTTTTTTTCTCATAACGTCTTCAATCACTTCCCCTAATGCTCCAAGCTTATTTCATACCCAAGGTTCTTACTCATGTGGCTCCCTATGTCTTGGTCTCAACATCAGAGATTAATTATTATTCTTTATGAAAACTATCTTCTGTTCAATGCTTTTTCTTAACCAAAGAAACATCTCCACACACATTTTCAATCACATCATCTGATGTTATTTTCTCTTTAACATTTAGAACTTTTAAGAATCATATTTTTATTGTTTCTTTACTCTGTATTCCTACATCAAGATGTAAAGTTAATATATCTCATTATTATTATTAAATATATACTATATTTATATATTTGTAAATATATTTAATAATATTATTAAATATACATCATATTTATATTCTTATAACATATTTATTTTATATATTATATAAATTCTATATATTTATAAGAATATATTGTTAAATTTATTATATCATATATTATAATCTATTTAATAACATATATAATATATATAGAGAGAAAGAGAAACTAGCTGTGCTTTTATTTTTTATAGAATATCATTGGATGGATGGATGGATGGATGGATGGATGGATGGATGGACAGATATTCTGTAACTATTTCAGGATGCCATAAAGTGATATTGCTATAGCTCTTTTGTGGGAGGGCTCATGTGGTAAAGGAGAATAAGCTCTTGAGCCATGGGGACCTGTCAAGTAGACAGACAGACTCTGTCTTATAGGCAGTTTTCCATACTAAGCTCAGTATCCTCATAGACGGAAAGGCAGGAGTGGCAAGATTTGAAGTGCTTTTGTCCTCTGTACAGTCGAGAGAGTTCTGAGTAGCAGACACACCAGAACTAGGTGTGCACAAGCAGAGAAGGTAGACAGTGGGGAATAAGGTATCTAGAAGGTATCTGGGAATATTGCCTGACTACCAGGAATGCCACTTCTAGGCCATGAACCATGCAGAAGGAAAATGTGGTTGC